>NC_071598.1:5066184-5147679 GCF_024509145.1 Vidua macroura | reverse complement strand
CCGGAATTCCGGGCTTTGGGGTGGAATTTCCGGGATTTTTCCGGGATTTTCCCGGGATTTTCCCGGGATTTCCCGGGAATTCCCGGATTTTGGGGTGGATTTTTGGATTTTCCCGGGATTTTTCCGGGATTTTTCCGGGATTTCCCGGGAATTCCCGGACTTTGGGGTGGATTTTCCGGGATTTTCCCGGGATTTTCCGAGATTTTTCGGGATTTCCCGGGAATTCCCGGACTTTGGGGTGGATTTTCCGGGGTTTTTTCGGGATTTTCCCGGGATTTCCCAGGAATTTCCCGGCTTTGGGGTGGATTTTCTGGGATTTTCTGGGATTTTCCGGGATTTTCCCGGGATTTTTCCGGGATTTTTCTGGGATTTCCCGGGAATTCCGGGACTTTGGGGTGGATTTTTGGGATTTTCCGGGATTTTTCCGGGATTTCCTGGGATTTCCCGGGAATTCCCGGACTTTGGGGTGGATTTTTGGGATTTTCCGGATTTTTCCGGGATTTTCCCGGAATTTTCCCGGGATTTTCCCGGGATTTTCCGGGATTTCTCGGGAATTCCAGGACTTTGGGGGTGGATTTTTGGGGATTTTCCGGGATTTCCCGGGAATTCCGGGATTTGGGGTGGATTTTTGGGATTTTCCCGGGATTTTCCCGGAATTCCCGGACTTTGGGTGGATTTTTGGGATTTTTCGGGATTTTCCGGGATTTTTGGGATTTTCCGGATTTCCCGGGATTTCCCGGGCATTCCCGACTTTGCCATTCCGCAGGGACGACGAGGCCGCCGCCGATTCCCCAAAGGAGCAAAATTCCCCGAAATTCCCAAAGGGCCCGAAAGCGCCGGAGCTGCCGGGGGGGCCCGGCCCCGCCCCAGGGGGGTCCTGGCCAGGAAGGTCCTGGCAGGGAGCGACGGCAAAAAGGGTCCGGATTTGGGATTTATGGGGTTTTATGGGGTTTTAATGGATTGATGGGGTTTTAGGGGATTTTTTAGGGGATTTTAGGGATTTTTAGGGGATTTTTGGGGATTTTAATGGGATTTTTGGGGATTATAATGGGCTTTTATGGGATTTTATGGGGTTTTATGTGGTTTTTAAGGGGATTGATGGGGTTTTAGGGGATTTTTATGGGGTTTTATGGGGTTTTTATGGGATTTATGGGGTTTTATGGGTTTTTAGGGGATTTTTAGGGACTTTTATGCGATTTCAGGGGATTTTTAGGGGATTTTTAGGGGATTTTATGGGATTTTGGGGGATATTTATGGGGTAGTTGTAGGATTTTTTGGGATTTTTTGGGATTTTTATGGGATTTTTATGGGGATTTTTGGGGGATTTTTGGGGGGATTTTTGGGCTCCGGGCCAGGAAGGTCCTGGCAGGGAGCGACAGCAAAAAGGGTCCGGAGCTTATGGGGTTTTATGGGGTTTTAGGGGATTTTAATGGGATTTTTATGCGGTTTTATGGGATTTTGATGGGATTTTGGGGGATTTTTAGGGGATTTTTAGGGATTATAATGGGATTTTTATGGGGTTTTTATGGGATTTTTTTGGGATTTTATGGGATTTTTAGGGGATTTTATGGGATTTTTAGGGGATGTTTATGGGATTTTTGGGGATTTTTGGGGGATTTTGGGGCTCCGGGCCAGGAAGGTCCTGGCAGGGAGCGACGGCAAAAAGGTCCGGAGCTTATGGGGTTTTATGGGGTTTTAGGGGATTTTATGGGGGTTTTATGGGATTTTTATGGGATTTATGGGGTTTTTATGGGATTTTATGGATTTTAGGGGATTTTTGGGGATTATAATGGGATTTTTATGGGATTTTTATGGGATTTTGACGGGATTTTGGGGACTTTTATGGGATTTTAGGGGATTTTACGGGAATTTTTATGGGATTTTAGGGAATTTTAATGGGATTTTATGGGGGTTTTAGGGATTTTTATGGATTTAGGGGGTTTTTATGGGATTTATGGGATTTTATGGGGTTTTTATGGGGTTTTATGGGGTTTTTATGGGATTTTAGGGGATTTTAATGGGATTTTGGGGGATTTTTAGGGGATTTTGGGGGGATTTTTATGGGATTTTATGGGATTTGGGGGGTTAATGGGATTTTTATGGGATTTATGGGATTTTATGGGGTTTTTATGGGATTTTGGGGGATTTTGGGCTCCGGGCCAGGAAGGTCCTGGCAGGGAGCGACGGCAAAAAGGGTCGGAGCTTATGGGGTTTATGGGGTTTTAGGGGATTTTATGGGATTTTAGGGGATTTTTAGGGGATTTTTGGGGATTTTTAGGGCATTTGGGGGTTTTTGGGGATTTTTAGGGGATTTTTGGGGATTTTTAGGGCATTTTGGGGGATTTTAGGGGATTTTTATGGATTTTTATGGGATTTTTGGGGAATTTTTTGGGATTTTTAGGGGATTTTAATGGGATTTTTAGGGGATTTAATGGGATTTTTTGGGATTTTTGGGGACTCTGGGGGATTTTTATGGGATTTTTATGGGATTTTTATGGGATTTTTGGGGGATTTTTGGGGGATTTTAGGGGAGTTTTGGGGGATTTTGGGCTCCTGGCCAGGAAGGTCCTGGCAGGGAGCGACGGCAAAAAGGGTCCGGATTTGGGATTTTATGGCGTTTTTATGGGATTTAATGGGATTTTTATGGGATTTATGGGATTTTATGGGGTTTTTTATGGGATTTTGGGGGATTTTAGGGGATTTTTATGGGATTTTTATGGGATTTTGGGGGATTTAATGGGATTTTATCGGTTTTTAATGGGATTTATGGGGGATTTTAGGGGATTTTTATGGGATTTGGGGAATTTTGGGGGATTTTTGGGGATTTTTAGGGGATTTTTATGGGATTTTTATGCGGTTTTATGGGATTTTGATGATATTTTGGGGGATTTTTAGGGGATTTTGGGGGATTTTTATGGGATTTTTATGGGATTTTTATGGGATTTTTATGGGATTTTATGGGATTTTTAGGGGATTTTTGGGGATTTTTAGGGGATTTTTAGGGATTATAATGGATTTTTATGGATTTTAGGGGATTTTTGGGGATTATAATGGGATTTTTATGGGATTTTTGGGGGATTTTATGGGATTTTTATGGATTTTTTTATGGGATTTATGGGATTTTATGGGATTTTTAGGGGATTTTTAGGGGATTTTTGGGGATTTTTAGGGGATTTTTAGGGATTTTGATGAGATTTTGGGGGGATTTTTATGGGATTTTTTGGGGGATTTTTGGGGGATTTTGGGCTCCGGGCCAGGAAGGTCCTGGCAGGGAGCGACGACAAAAAGGGTCCGGAGCGATGGGGGTTTATGGGGTTTTAATGGGATTTTTATGGGATTATGGGGTTTTAATGGATTTATGGGATTTTTAGGGATTTTTATGGGATTTTTATGGGATTTTATGGGATTTTTATGGATTTTTATGGGGTTTTTATGGGGTTTTTATGGGATTTATGGGGGATTTAATGGGGTTTTTAGGGGATTTTTAGGGGATTTTATGGGATTTTTATGGGATTTTAGGGGATTTCTAGGGGATTTTTATGGGATTTTTTATGGGATTTTATGGGATTTTTATGGGGATTTTTAGGGGATTTTTGGGGGTTTTGGGCTCCGGGCCAGGAAGGTCCTGGCAGGGAGCGACGGCAAAAGGGTCCGGAGCTTATGGGGTTTATGGGATTTTAGGGGATTTTAATGGGATTTTTATGGGATTTTTATGGGATTTTATGGGATTGTTGGGGGATTTTTTGGGATTTTTAGGGGATTTTAATGGATTTTGGGGGATTTTTAGGGGATTTTGGGGGATTTTAGGGGATTTTTAGGGGATTTTTTTGGATTTTTAGGGGATTTTAATGGGATTTTGGGGGATTTTAGGGGATTTTTATGGGATTTTTAGGGGATGTTTACGGGATTTTATGGGATTTTATGGGATTTTTATGGGATTTTATGGGATTTTTATGGGATTTTATGGGATTTTTATGGGATTTATGGGGGTTTTATGGGATTTATGGGATTTTTATGGGATTTTATGGGATTTTGGGGGATTTAATGGGATTTTATGGGTTTTTTATGGATTTATGGGGGATTTTAGGGGATTTTTTATGGGATTTTATGGGATTTTGGGGGAATTTTTGGGGATTTTGGGGATTTGGGGGCAATTTAGGGGATTTTAGGGGATTTGGGGAGATTTTTAGGGATTTGGGGGGATTTTAGGGGATTTTGGGGGATTTTTAGAGAAATTTGGGGCAGATTTATGGGATTTTTTAGGATTTTTTTGGGATGTATGGAATTTTTTTAGGATTTTTTTTTGGGATTTTTTGGGATTTTTTGAGGATTTATGTTTTTTTCCGGGATTTTGACCGGATTTCCCGTTCTCCCCGCAGCTCCCTGGGGCCGGCGGGGCTGGATTTTAATGGGATTTTTTAGGAATTTAATGGGATTTTTTAGGAATTTAATGGGATTTTTTAGGAATTTTTTGGGGATTTATGGGATTTTTTAGGAATTTTTGGGGGATTTTAATGGGATTTTTTAGGAATTTAATGGGATTTTTAGGAATTTAATGGGATTTTTTTTAGGATTTATGGTTTTTTTTCGGGATTTTGACCGCATTTCCCGTTTTTCCCGCAGCTCCCTGGGGCCGGCGGGGCTGGATTTTAATGGGATTTTTTAGGAATTTTTGGGGGATTTTAATGGATTTTTTTAGGAATTTCATGGGATTTTTTAGGAATTTAATGGGATTTTTTTAGGATTTATGTTTTTTTTCGGGATTTTTTTTAGGATTTACGTTTTTTTTCGGGATTTTGACCGGATTTCCCGTTTTTTCCCGCAGCTCCCTGGGGCCGGCGGGGCTGGATTTTAATGGGAATTTTTAGGAATTTCACGAGATTTGGGGCGGATTTGGGCTGGATTTATGGGATTTTTTCGGGATTTTTTTGGGATTTATGGTTTTTTTCGGGATTTTTTTTGGGATTTATGGTTTTTTTTCGGGATTTTTTTTAGGATTTATGTTTTTTTCCGGGATTTTGACCGGATTTCCCGTTCTCCCCGCAGCTCCCTGGGGCCGGCGGGGCTGGATTTTAATGGGACTTTTTAGGAATTTAATGGGATTTTTTTTGGGATTTATGTTTTTTCCGGGATTTTGACCGGATTTCCCGTTCTCCCGCAGCTCCCTGGGGCCGGCGGGGGCTGGAAGCGTTTCGGGGCCGAGCTCCGGGGGTCGTCGCTGCTCCTGCGGCGCGACCCCCCCGAGGGCCCCGCGGAGGTTTTGGGGCTCCCGCACGCGCTGGCGCAGCCGCAGCCGCAGTACGGCAAGAGGCCGCACGTGTTCCTGCTGCGCTGCGCCGACCGCCGCCTCTTCCTCTGCCAGGCCCCGTGAGCAGCCCGAGCGCCCCGAGAACACCCCGAAAAAAGCCCAAAAACACCGACAAAAAACCCCGAAAACACCGAGAAAAAATCCCGAAAACACGGCCGAAAAATCCCGAAAACACCGACAAAAAATACCCGAAAACACCGACAAAAAAGCCCGAAAATACCGACAAAAAATCCCAAAAACACCGACAAAAAATCCCCAGTCCGGGAAAAATAGCCATAAAAATACTGCAAAAAAAAACCCCATAAAAACCCCAAAAAATACCCAAAAACACGGACAAAAAATCCCCAAATCCGGAAAAAAATTCATAAAAATACTGCAAAAAAAACCCCAAAAATACAGCCAAAAAAGCCCCAGTCCGGGAAAAATAGCCATAAAAATACTGCAAAAAAAAGAACCCAAAAAATCCAAAAATACCCAAAAACACCGACAAAAAATCCCAAAAACACCGACAAAAAATCCCAAAAACACCGACAAAAAATCCCGAAAACACCGACAAAAAAGCCCGAAAACACCGACAAAAAATCCCAAAAACACCGACAAAAAATCCCGAAAACACCGACAAAAAAGCCCAAAAACACCGAGAAAAATCCCAAAAACACCGACAAAAATACCCGAAACACCGACAAAAAAGCCCAGTCCGGGAAAAAATAGCCATAAAAATACTGCAAAAAAAACCCCCAAAAAACCCAAAAAATACGGACAAAAAATCCCAAAAACACCGACAAAAAATCCCCAGTCCGGAAAAAAATTCATAAAGATACTGCAAAAAAAACCCCATAAAAACCCCAAAAAATACCCAAAAACACGGACAAAAAATCCCAAATCCGGGAAAAAAATTCATAAAAATACTGCAAAAAAACCCCAAAATACAGCCAAAAAATCCCCAATCCGGGAAAAATAGCCATAAAAATACTGCAAAAAAAAGAACCCAAAAAATCCAAAAATACCCAAAAACACCGACAAAAAATCCCAAAAACACCGACAAAAAAGCCCAAAAACACCGACAAAAAATCCCGAAACACGGACAAAAAAGCCGAAAACACCGACAAAAAATCCCAAAAACACAGCCAAAAAATCCCCAGTCCGGGAAAAAAATTCATAAAAATACTGCAAAAAAAAAAACCCCAAAAACCCAAAAAATACCCAAAACACCGACAAAAAATCCCAAATCCGGGAAAAAAATTCGTAAAAATCCCAAAAAAAACCCATAAAAACCCCAAAAAAATACCCAAAAACACGGCCAAAAAATCCCAAATCCGGGAAAAAAAATCATAAAAATACTGCAAAAAAAACCCCCAAAAAACCCAAAAAATACCCAAAAACACGGACAAAAAATCCCCAGTCCGGGAAAAAAAATTCATAAAAATACTGAAAAAAAACCCCAAAAAAACCCCAATCCTGGGGAAAAAAATTCATAAAAATCCCAAAAAATTCCCAAAAAAACACAGCCAAAAAATCCAAATCCGGAAAAAAATTCATAAAAATACTGCAAAAAAAAACCCCCAAAAAACCCAAAAAATACCCAAAAACACGGACAAAAAAATCCCAAATCCGGGAAAAAAATTTGGGATTTGGGATTTGGGATTTGGGATTTCTGGTTTGGGTTTTGGGATTTGGGGTTTGGGGTTTGGGATTTGGGATTTGGGGTTTGGGATTTGGGGTTTGGGGTTTGGGGTTTGGGGTTTGGAATTGGGATTTGGGGTTTGGGGTTTGGGATTTGGGGTTTGGGATTTGGGGTTTGGGATTTGGGATTTGGGGTTTGGGATTTGGGGTTTGGGGTTTGGGGTTTGGGATTTGGGGTTTGGGGTTTTGGGATTTGGATTTGGATTTGGGGTTTGGAATTGGGATTTGGGATTTGGGGTTTGGGGTTTGGGGTTTGGGATTTGGGATTTGGAATTTGGGGTTTGGGGTTTGGTGTTTGGGATTTTGGGTTTGGGATTTGGGATTTGGGGTTTGGGGTTTGGGATTTGGGATTTGGGGTTTGGGATTTGGGGTTTGGGATTTGGGGTTTGGGATTTGGATTTGGGATTTGGGGTTTGGGGTTTGGGGTTTGGGATTTGGGGTTTGGGATTTGGGTTTGGGGTTTGGGGTTTGGGGTTTCTTTGCAACATTTGGGCTATTCGGGGTTTTTTTCCCGCGCTGTTTGTGGTTTTACCACACGGGGCGGGTGCGACGCCGCGATGACGTCGCTGTGACGTCACGGTGACGTCACGCAGGAGCGCGGCCGAGCTCTCCCAGTGGGTGTTCGGGATCAACGTGGCCGCGGCGCTGTCGTCGGCGCCGCCGCTGCCCGCGGCCGTCGGCTCCGGCGCCGCTTCGTGCGCCCAACGCTGCCCTCGGCGCCCAGCCGCTGCCCCCCGGTGAGAGCCCACAAAAAACCCCAAAAAAATCCATAAACCCAAAATCCCAGAAATCCCAAAAAATCCCCATTGAAATATCCCAAAATCCCAAAAAACCAGACTGAAAACCCCATAGGAACCCCAAATCCCCCAATCCCACCCTGCCCTCGGCGCCCAGCCGCTGCCCCCCGGTGAGAGCCCAAAAAAAACCCCAAAAAAACCCCCAAAAAATCCTCCCAAAAACCCATAATCCCAAAAAATCCCAAAAAATCCCAGAAATCCCAAAAAATCCCCATTGAAATATCACAAAATCCCCAAAAATCCACAAAAACCACCCAAATCCCCCAATCCCTCCCTGCCCTCGGTGCCGAGCCGCTGCCCCCTGGTGAGACCCCACAAAAAAACCCCCAAAAAAATCCCCAAAAAATCCCATAATCCCAAAAATCCAAAAATCCCGAAAAATCCCCATTGGAATGTCCCAAAATCCCATAAAACCACCCAAATCCCCCAATCCCACCCTGCCCTCGGCGCCCAGCCGCTGCCCCCCGGTGAGAGCCCACAAAAAAACCCAAAAACCCCAAAAAAATCCCATAAACCCAAAAAAACCCAAAAATCCCCATTGAAATATCCCAAAATCCCAATAAATCCCATAAAACCAGACTGAAAACCCCATAGGAACCCCAAATCCCCCAATCCCACCCTGCCCTCGGCGCCCAGCCGCTGCCCCCCGGTGAGAGCCCAAAAAAAAACCCCCAAAAAATCCCAAAACTCCCACAAAAACCCCAAAGAAACCCCCAAAATCCCAAAAAAATCCCATAAAATCCCAAAAAATCCCCATTGAAATATCCCAAAATCCCAAAAAATCCCATAAAAACCGTCCAAATCCCCCAATCCCACCCTGCCCTCGGCGCCCAGCCGCTGCCCCCCGGTGAGAGCCCACAAAAAAACCCCGAAAAAAACCCAAAAACTCCCACAAAAACCCCAAAGAAACCCCAAAAATCCCAAAAAAATCCCATAAAATCCCAAAAAATCCCCATTGAAATATCCCAAAATCCCAAAAAATCCATAAAAACCGTCCAAATCCCCCAATCCCATCCTGCCCTCGGCGCCCAGCCGCTGCCCCCCCGTGAGACCCCACAAAAAACCCAGAAAAATCCCAAAAATATCCCCAAAAAATCCCAAAAACCCAAAAAAACCCAAAAATCCCCATTGAAATGTCTCAAAATCCCAAAAAATCCCATAAAACCAGCCCAAAATCCCCAATCCCACCCTGCACTCAGTGCCGAGCCACTGCCCCCCGGTGAGACCCCACAAAAAAAAACTCAAAAAAATCCCAAAAAAATCCCCCAAAAATCCCATAATCCCAAAAATCCAAAAATCCCGAAAAATCCCCATTGGAATGTCCCAAAATCCCATAAAACCAACCCAAAAATCCCATAAAAACCACCCAAATCCCCCAATCCCATCCTGCCCTCGGCGCCCAGCCGCTGCCCCCGGTGAGACACAAAAACCCAAAAATACCCAAAAAAACCCCCAAAAAACCCCCAAAAAATCCCAAAACCCAAAAATCCCAAAAAATCCCCACTGAAATATCCCAAAATCCCAAAAAATCCATAAAACCAGCCCAAAAATCCCATAAAACCAGCCCAAATCCCCAACCCCACCCTGCCCTTGGCGCCGAGCCGCTGCCCCCCAGTGAGACCCCAAAAAAAAACCCCAAAAAACCCCAAAAAATCCCAAAAACCAAAAAAATCCCATTGAAATGTCCCAAAACCCGCAAAAATCCCAAAAACCTCCCCAAAAACCTCCCAAAACCCAAAAAATCCCATTGAAATTTCCCAAAAACTGCAAAAAGCCCAAAAACCTCCCAAAAAATCCCAAAACCCCCAAAAATCCCCATTGAAACGTCCCAAAAACCCCCAAAAACCTCCCCAAAAAATCCAAAAAAACCCAAAAAATCCCCAAAACCCCCAAAGCCCCAAACTTGGGCTGTGCCACCCCAATGTCCCCAATGCCCCTGTGCCACCCCAGTCACCCCAATGTCCCCAATGTCCCAAATGTCCCCAATGTCCCCAGTGATGTCCCGGTGCCACCCCCAATGTCCCCAACAATGCCCCCAATGTCCCAAATGTCCTGGTGCCATCCCCATGTCCCCAATGTCCCCAATGTCCCCAATGCCCCGGTGCCACCCCAATGTCCCCAATGTCCCCAATGTCCCCATCGTCCCCAGTGTCCCCAGTGATGTCCTGGTGCCACCCCAATGTCCCCAATGTCCCCAATGCCCCGGTGCCATCCCCATGTTCCCAATGTCCCCAATGTCCCCAATGCCCCGGTGCCATCCCCATGTCCCCAGTGTCCCTGTGCCAACCCATTGTCCCCAATGTCCCCAATGATGTCCTGGTGCCACCCCAATGTCCCCTGTGATGTCCCCAATGTCCCCAATGTCCCCAGGAGCAGCAGCTGTGCCAGCTGCACCGCTGGCTGGGGACAGTGACAATGATGTCCCCAATGTCCCCAATGTCCCCAATGTCCCCAATGTCCCCAGGAGCAGCAGCTGTGCCAGCTGCGCCGCTGGCTGGGGACAGTGACAATGATGTCCCCAATGTCCCCAATGTCCCCAGGAGCAGCAGCTGTGCCAGCTGTGCCGCTGGCTGGGGACAGTGACAATGATGTCCCCAATGTCCCCAGGAGCAGCAGCTGTGCCAGCTGTGCCGCTGGCTGGGGACAGTGACAATGATGTCCCCAATGTCCCCAATGTCCCCAGGAGCAGCAGCTGTGCCAGCTGCGCCGCTGGCTGGGGACAGTGACGTGCCAGCTCCTGGAGCACCAGCGGCTCCGGCCCGAGGGACGCGCCCGCGAGCAGCAGGAGCAGCGCGAGCACGGGGAGTTCCTCGCCGAGGAGGTGACACCGGGGACACCGGGGACAACGGGGACAACGGGGGACAGAGAGGGGACAACGGGGACAGCGGGGGACAGAGAGGGGACAGCGGGGACAGTGGGGACAGAGGGGGGACAGAGAGGTGACAGCGAGGGGACAGCAGGGACAGCGGGGGAGCATGGGGACATTGAGGACAATGGGGACATTGGGGGGTTGGGGACAATGGGGACATTGGGGACATTGAGGACAATGGGGACATTGGGGGGTTGGGGACAATGGGGACATTGGGGACATTGAGGACAATGGGGACATTGGGGACACAGCTCCTTGCAGAGGAGGTGACAACGGGGACAGCAAAGGGACAGCGAGGACATTGGGGGGGTTGAGGACATTGGGGCCAATGGGGACATTGGGGACATTGGGGACACTGGGGACACGGAGAGCTCCTCACGGAGGAGATGACAACGGGGACAGCGAGGGGACAGCGAGGGGGACAGCGGGGACATGGGGGGGGATGGGAACATTGAGGACAATGGGGACATTGGGGGGGTTGGGGACATTGGGGGGTTGGGGACAATGGGGACATTGGGGACACAGAGAGCTCCTTGCAGAGGAGGTGACAACGGGGACAGCGAAGGGACAACGGGGACATTGGGGGGGTTGAGGACATTGGGGCCAATGGGGACATTGGGGCCAATGGGGACATTGGGGATGCTGAGGCCACACTGGGGGGTTGGGGACATTGGGGACACCATGGGGCCAGTGGGGACACTGGGGACAATGGGGACACTGCGACACCAGGAAGTGACACAATGACCAGGGCGGGGAGGGTGACCCCGGTGACACTGAGGTTCACCACGGTGCCATTGAGGTGACATTGAGGTGACCCAGGGGGTGACACAGTGACACAGGGAGGTGCCATTGAGGTGCCACCACGGTGCCACCGCGGTGCCACTGAGGTGACAGTGAGGTGACCTGGGTGGGGGGGGTGACACGGGTGACACCGGGAGGTGTCATTGAGGTGCCACCTCGGTGCCACCACGGGGACATTGAGGTGACCTGGGGGTGACACGATGCCACCTTGGTCTCACCACAGTGCCATTGAGGTGACCCGGGGGGTGACACGGTGACACCGGGAGGTGCCATTGAGGTGCCACCCTGGTGCCATTGAGGTGACACTGAGGTGACCTGGGGGGGGTGACATGGTGACACTGGGAGATGTCACTGAGGTGCCACCATGGTGCCACCACGGGGACATTGAGGTGACTCAGGTGTGACAGGGTGACACTGGGAGGTGACACCAAGGTGTGAATTGAAGTGACACTGAGGTGACAGGGGGGTGACACGGTGACACCACAGTGCCATTGAGGTGACACTGAAGTGACCCAGCGGGGGTGACACCGGGAGGTGCCATTGAGGTGCCACCTCGGTGCCACCACGGGGACATTGAGGTGACCTGGGGGTGACATGATGCCACCTTGGTCTCACCACAGTGCCATTCAGGTGACACTGAGGTGACCTGGGGGAATGACACGGTGACACCGGGAGGTGCCATTGAGGTGCCACCTCGGTGCCACCACGGGGACATTGAGGTGACCCGGGGGGTGACACGGTGACACCGGGAGGTGCCATTGAGGTGCCACCACGGTGCCATTGAGGTGACACTGAGGTGACCTGGGGGGGTGACAGGGTGACACCAGGAGGTGCCATTGAGGTGACCTGGGGGGGTGACACGGGTGACACTGGGAGGTGCCATTGAGGTGACACTGAGGTGACACTGAGATGACCCAGGGGGTGACACGGTGACACCGGGAGGTGCCATTGAGGTGCCACCTCGGTGCCACCACGGGTGCCATTGAGGTGACCCGGGGGGGTGACACGATGCCACTGGGAGGTGCCACCTGGGTGCCACCCCCGGTGCCACCCGCGGTGACGTCGCCGCTGTCCCCGCAGCGCCGCCGCTGCCTCACCTACGTGCGGGCGCTGTCGACGTGGCTGCGCGGTGACACCGGTGACGCCGGTGACGTCGGTGACGTCGGTGACCTCCCGGCCTGGGGGACAGCGGGGAGCTCGGGGACATCCCGGAGTGTCCCCCTGTGCCCCGTGGGGACAGCCCGGAGCGTGCCCCTGTCCCCGCGCCGCTCACCAAGTGCCACTCCAGCCCCTCGCTGGCACCGGAGCCGCCGCCGGGCCGCGTGCGGCGCCACATCTCGGAGCGCCGGGCCACGCGCGTCATTGTCCCCAAACGTCACCGGGACCGCCTGTGACTGTCCCCAATGTCCCCAGTGTCCCCAATGTCCCCAATGTCACATCTCGGAGCGCCGGGCCACGCGCGTCATTGTCCCCAAACGTCACCGGGACCGCCTGTGACTGTCCCCAATGTCCCCAGTGTCCCCAATGTCCCCAGTGTCCCCAGTGTCCCCAATGTCCCCAATGTCACATCTCGGAGCGCCGGGCCACGCGTGTCACTGTCCCCAAACGTCACCGGGACAGGCTGTGACTGTCCCCAATGTCCCCAGTGTCCCCAGTGTCCCCAATGTCCCCAGTGCCACATCTCGGAGCGCCGGGCCACGCGTGTCACTGTCCCCAAACGTCACCGGGACCGCCTGTGACTGTCCCCAGTGTCCCCAATGTCCCCAATGTCCCCAATGTCCCCAGTGTCCCCAATGTCCCCAGTGTCCCCAATGTCCCCAGTGTCACCAATGTCACATCTCGGAGCGCCGGGCCACGCGTGTCACTGTCCCCAAACGTCACCGGGACCGCCTGTGACTGTCCCCAAACGTCACCGGGACAGGCTGTGACTGTCCCCAAGTGCCACCAGGACCGCCTGTGCCACCCCCGTGGGGACCCTGCCACAGGGACACCCCAAAGTGCCACCCCCAGTGACAAGGGACAGTCCCAATGTCCCCTCTGTGCCACAAGGGACACCCCAAAGTGCCACCCCAGTGACAAGGGACAGTCCCAATGTCCCCTCTGTGCCACAAGGGACACCCCAAAGTGCCACCCCCAGTGACAAGGGACAATCCCAATGTCCCCCCCAATGTCCCCAAAGCTGTCCCCAATGTCCCACCCCAGTGTCCCCACCCCAGTGTCCCCTCGATGTCCCCAGTGTCCCCTCCCCCCCTCACGGTACGAGGTTTTTTTTTGGGGGGGTTCCGCTCTGAGCCCCCCCGGGATTGGGAACAACTCAGGGAAATCCCAAACATCCAAAAAAATCCCCCAGAAGTCCCCAAATTCCCAGAACTCCAAAAATTCCCTAAAAATCGCCCCAAAAATCCATAAATTCCCCAAAAATCCCCGAAAAAATCCCAAAAATCCCATTCCCAAAAATCCCAAAAATCCCATCCCCAAAAATCCAAAATTTCCAAAAATCCCAATCCCAAAAATTCCATCCCCAAAATATCCCAAAAATCCTATTCCCAAAAAAAAAATCCCCAAATCCCAAAAATCCCATCCCCAAAAAATCCCAAAAATCCTATTCCCAAAAAATCCCCAAATCCCAACAATCCCAATCCCAAAAAATCCCCAAATGCCAAAAAAAAATCCCAATGCCCAAAAAATCCCAATCCCCAAAAAATCCCAATCCCAAGAGAATTTTGGGCAGAATTTTGGGGGGAATTTTGGGATTCCCCCGCTGTGGTTGTGCAATAAAGGTTCCGAATTCCGGGATTTTGGAGAATTTTGGCAATTTTTGGATGGGGGAGGGAGGAATTTTGGGAAGAGAGAAACCCCGAGGGTGTCGAGCCCCAAATCCCCAAAAAACGCCACAAAATCCCTTTTTTTTCCGACGCCAAATCCCAAAAATTCCAACCCCAATCCGGATTTAGGACCCCAAATCTGGGAATTCCGACCCCAATCCCAAAAATTCCAACCCCAAATCCCAAAAATTCCGACCCCCAATCTCAAAAATTCCAACGCCCAAATCTGGGAATTCTGACCCCAAATTTGGGCATTCCGACCCCAAATCCCAAAATTCCAACCCCACATCTGGGAATTCTGACCCCAAATCCCAAAAGTTCCCAAATTTATTCCCAGTATTTCTGGGATAATTCCTGATGTTTTTTCGGGACAATTCCCAGTTTTTTTTCCCGTTTGATTTCCATTTTTTTGGGACAATTCCCAGATTTTTTTTTTTCCCACCTTCTTCCTGGGGTTTTTGGGACAATTCCCCAGATTTTTTTTTCCCACTTTATTCCCGGGGTTTTTTGGGACAATTCCCAGATTTTTTTTCCCAAATTATTCCCCTTTTTTGGAACAATTCCCAGCTTTTTTTCCCAAATTATTCCCTTTTTTTGGGGACAATTCCCAGCTTTTTTTCCCCAAATTATTCCCTTTTTTTTTGGGACGATTCCAGCTTTTTTTCCCCCACTTTATTCCTGGTGTTTTCCCAGTTTATTTCCAGTGCTTCTGACACAACCCCAGAGTTTTTTCCCAGTTTATTGCTGGCATTTCCCCATCCTTTCCCGCCATTTTCCCATTGTTTTCCCGCCATTTTCTCATCGTTTTTCCCGCCATTTTCCCGGTGGTTTCCCGCCATTTTCTCATCGTTTTCCGCCATTTTCTCGTTGTTTTCCCGCCATTTTCTCGTTGTTTTCCCGCCATTTTCTCGTTGTTTTCCCGCCATTTTCTCGTTGTTTTTCCCACCATTTTCTTGTTGTTTTCCCGCCATTTTCTCTGTTGTTTTCCCGCCATTTTCTTGCCTGTTTCCTGCTATTTTCCCTCCATTTTCCCTCCGTTTCCTGGTTGTTTTCCCTCCATTTTCCCGCTGTTTCCCAGTTGTTTTCCCTGCATTTTCTTGTTGTTTTCCAGTCGTTTTCCCACCGTTTTCCCTCCATTTTCCCTCAGTTTTTCTGGTTATTTTTCCGGCCGTTTTCCCTCCGTTTTCTGGTTATTTTCCCCTCAGTTTTCTGGTTGTTTTCCCTCCGTTTTCCGGCCGTTTTCCCGCCGTTTCCCGGCCGTTTCCCGCCGTCTCAGGCGTACTCGAGGCGCGCGGCCCCGCAGGGCTCGGGGCCCTTGGCGGGGCTCAGGTAATCCCGAAGCTCCAGCTCCATTTTCTTGGCCTTCAGCGCCGCCGAGTGCAGCTTCTCCAGGAATTCCCGGCATCCCTGCAATTCCGACCCCCTCCTCCCTCTTTGCCCAAGGTTTTCCCAATTTCTCCCCAATTTTTTCCCATTTTCCTCCACTATTTTCCCAATTTCCCCCCCTTTATTTCCCTCCGTTTCCCCTTTTCCCCAGTGCAGCTTCTCCAGGAATTCCGGCATCCCTGCAATTCCGACCCCTTCTCTATATTATCCCAAGTTTTTCCCATTTTCCGTCCATTTTTTCCCAACTTCCCCCCATTTCCCCCCCAATTTTTCCCTTTTTTACCCCCCACTTTTCCCAACTTTCCCCCAGTTTTTTTCCCATTTTCCCAGTGCAGCTTCTCCAGGAATTCTGGCATTCCTACAATTCCCACCATTCCCAACCCCTTCTTCCTCTTTTCCCAAGTTTTTCCCAATTTCTCCCCAATCTTCCCCAATTTTTTTCCTATTTTTCCCCCCAATTCTTCCCCCATTTTTCCTCAATTTTCCTGATTTTTCCCCCCCAATTTTTCCCTTTTCCTTCCCCATTTTTCCCTTTTTTTTTTCTCCAATTTTTCCCTTTTCCATCCCATTTAGCTGTTTTATCCCATTCCCCCCCATTTTTCCTTTTTTCCCCCATATTTACCCCGATTTGTTCCCAATTTTCCCTGATTTTTACCCTTTCCCCCCAATTTTTTCCCTTTTCCCTCCCCATTTCCCCTTTTCCCAGTGCAGCTTCTCCAGGAATTCCGGCATCCCTGCAATTCTGACCCCTCCTCCCTCTTTGCCCAAGGTTTTCCCAATTTCTCCCCAATTTTTCCCCAAATTTTCCCCCCAGTTTTTCCCTTTTCCTTCCCCACTTTTCCCTTTTTTTTGTCGTTTTTCCCTTTTCCTTCCCCATTTTTCCCATTTTTTTCTCCAATTTTTCCCTTTTCCTTCCGCATTTTCCCCCCAATTTTCCCCTTTTCCTTCCTCATTTTTTTCTCCAATTTTTCCTTTTTCTTCCACATTTTCCCCCCCAATTTTTCCCTTTTCCTTCCCCATTTTTCCCATTTTTTTCTCCAATTTTTCCCTTTTCCTTCCCTATTTTCCCTTTTTTTTCTCCAATTTTTCCCTTTTCCTTCCCTTTTTCCCTTTTTTTTCTCCAATTTTCCCTTTTCCTTCCCCATTTTTTTCTCCAATTTTTTCCCTTTTCCCTCCCCTTTTTCCTTTATCCCCAGTGCAGCTTCTCCAGGAATTCCGGCACCCCTGCAATTCCAACCCCTTCTCCCTCTGCCCAAATTTTTCCTATTTTCCTCAAATTTTTTCCCTACTTTTCCCATTTTTTTTCCTGTTTTTTTCCTGGATTTTTTTTCCCAATTTCCCCCCTTCCACCAATTTTTCCTTTCCATATTTCCCTGCGCAGCTTCTCCGGGAAGCTTCCCTTTTTTTTCCCATTTTTTCCCCCAATTTTTCCCTTTCCTATTTTCCTTTTTTTTCCTTTTTCCCCCAATTTTTTTTCCCTTTTTTCCCCAATTTTTCCCTTTCCTATTTTCCCTTTTTTTTCCTTTTTCCCCCAATTTTCCTTTTTCCCCCAATTTTCCCCAATTTTTTTCCCCCTTTTTCCCCCCAATTTTTCCCTTTTTTTTCCTTTTTCCCCCAATTTTCCCCCCAATTTTTTCCCCATTCTTTTCCCAATTTTTTCCCATTTCCCCCCCTTCCTTCCCCCCGAATCCCCCCCAGTTTTTCCTCCTCTTCCTTCCCCATTTTCCCTTCGTTTTTCCCCGGGAATTTGGGGGGGATTTGGGGGAATTTTGGGAATTCTCACCGCTGGACACCATCCAGCTGAGGCAGTAGCGGGGGAACACGGTCTGCGGGTTGTCGCTGTACGTCAGCAGGTAATCGAAGCCGTTCTGCAAAACACCAAAATTCCCCAAAAATTCCCCAAACCGAAAAAAATTCCCAACAATTCCCACAATTCCCAGCCAGAATTCCCGGAAATTCCTCAAAAAATCCTCAAAAATTGCCCAAAATCCCCCCAAAATTGTGCACAATTCTCTCAAAATCCAACAGGTAATCGAAGCCGTTCTGCAAAACACCAAAATTCCCCAAAAATTCCCCAAACCGAAAAAAATTCCCAACAATTCCCAGCCAGAATTCCCGGAAATTCCTCAAAAAATCCTCAAAAATTGCCCAAAAACCCCCCAAAATTGTCCAGAATTTGCCCAAAATCCAGCAGGAAATCGAAGCCGTTCTGCAAAACACCAAAATTCCCCAAAAATTCCCCAAACTGAAAAAAATCCCCAACAATTCCCACAATTCCCAGCCAGAATTCCCTGAAATTCCTCCAAAATTCCCCCAAATTCCCCCAGAATTCCTCAAAAATTGCCCAAAAGCCTCCAAAATTCTCTGAAAATGCATCAGGAAATCGAAGCCGTTCTGCGAAAAACCAAAATTCCAAAAAAAATTCCCCAAATTGAAAAAAATTCCCAACAATTTCCAGAATTCCCAAAAATTCCCAGCCAGAATTCCCTGAAATTCCTCCAAAAATCCTCAAAAATTGCCCAAAATTCCCCCCCAAATTGTCCAGAATTTGTCCAAAATCCAGCAGGAAATCGAAGCCGTTCTGCAAAACACCAAAATTCCCCAAAAATTCCCCAAATTGAAAAAAATTCCCAACAATTTCCAGAATTCCCAAAAATTCCCAGCCAGAATTCCCTGAAATTCCTCCAAAATTCCCCCAAAATCCAGCAGGAAATCGAAGCCATTCTGGAAAACAACAAAATTCCCCAAAAATTCCCAAAATATTCCCCAAAAATCCTCCAAAACTCCCTAAATATTCCCTCAAAATTCTCCAAAAATTCCTCAAAAATCCTCCAAAATTTCCTCATTCCTGTATTTTCCCAGATTTCCCCGTATTTTCCCCAGATTTTCCCGTGATTTCCCTTGGGATTTTTCCCAGATTTCCCACGATTTTTCCGTGATTTTCCCAGATTTCCCCAGTATTTTCCCTAGATTTCCCAGGATTTTTCCCAGATTTTCCCAGGATTTCTCCCAGATTTCCTGTGATTTTTCCCAGATTCTGCTGAGATTTTCCCATGATTTTCCCCAGATTTTCCCAATTTCCCAGGATTTTTCCCAGATTTCCCAGGATTTTTCCCAGATTTCCATATTTACCTGGGATTTTCCCCAGATTTCCCTGGGGTTTTTCCCAGATTTCCCGGGATTTTTGTCAGATTTCCCAGGATTTCTCCCAGATTTCCCCAGGATTTTCCCCAGATTTCCCCGGGGTTTTTCCCAGATTTCCCAGGATTTTTGTCAGATTTCCCAGGATTTTTCCCAGATTTTCCCAGGATTTCTCCCAGATTTCCACAGGATTTTCCCCAGATGTCCTGTGATATTTTTCCCAGATTTCCCAAGATTTTTCCCAGATTTTCCTGTGATTTTTCCTGGATTTCCCCGGGATTTTCCTGTGATTCTTCCCATATTTTTCCCAGATTTCCCTGGGGATTTTTCCCAGATTTCCCCGGGGTTTTTCCCAGATTTCCCTGGGATTCTTCCCATATTTTTCCCAGATTTCCCAGGATTTTTCCCAGATTTCCTGGATTTTTCCCAGATATCCCCTGTGATTTTTTCCCAGGATTTTTCCCAGATTTCCCTGTGACTTTTCCCAGATTTCCCCGGGGATTTTTCCCAGATTCCCGTGATTTTTCCCAGATTTCCCCGTGATTTTCCCAGATTTCCCCGTGATTTTCCCAGATTTTCCCGTGATTTTCCCAGATTTCCCTGTGACTTTTCCCAGATTTCCCTGTGACTTTTCCCAGATTTCCCCGGGGATTTTTCCCAGATTTCCCCGGGGATTTTTCCCAGATTCCCGTGATTTTCCCAGATTTCCCCGTGATTTTCCCAGATTTTCCCGTGACTTTTCCCAGATTTCCCCGTGACTTTTCCCAGATTTTCCCGTGATTTTCCCAGATTTCCCTGTGACTTTTCCCAGATTTCCCCGGGGATTTTTCCCAGATTTCCCCGGGGATTTTTCCCAGATTCCCGTGATTTTCCCAGATTTCCCCGTGATTTTTCCCAGCTTTCCCTGTGACTTTTCCCAGATTTCCCCGTGACTTTTCCCAGATTCCCGTGATTTTCCCAAATTTCCCCAGGGATTTTCCCAGATTTCCCCATGACTTTTCCCAGATTTCCCCGTGACTTTTCCCAGATTTCCCTGTGACTTTTCCCAGATTTCCCCGGGGATTTTTCCCAGATTCCCATGATTTTCCCAGATTTCCCTGTGACTTTTCCCAGATTTCCCCAGGGATTTTTCCCAGATTCCCGTGATTTTCCCAGCTTTCCCCGTGATTTTCCCAGCTTTCCCCGTGACTTTTCCCAGCTTTCCCTGGGGATTTTTCCCGGATTCCCGGGATGTGCCGGCGCTGTGACCTCGTCGAAGCCGCGGTGGGGCCGGATCACCATGTGCGACTCGTAGCTGCGCACTGCGGACGTGCTCCGGCTGCTCGGGGACGCCGGGGTGCTCCACGGCCCTGCCGGAACCCGCCCGGAATCAGCCCGAAATGAGCCCGGAATCAGCCCAAAATTACCCCAAAGTTATCCTGGAATCAGCCCAAAATGAGCCCGGAATCAGCCCAACATTACCCCACAATTATCCTGGAATCAGCCCAAAATGAGCCCGGAATCAGCCCAAAATTACCCTGGAATCAGCCCAAAATGATCCCACAATCCGCCCAGAGTTACCCCAAAATGATCCCGGAATTGTCCCGGAATCAGCCCAAAATGATCCCAGAATCTGCCCAGAATTATCCCAGAATCAGCCCGGAATCAGCCCAAAATGATCCCGGAATTATCCCAAAATTATCCCACAATTATCCTGGAATCAGCCCAAAATTATCCCACAATCCGCCCAGAGTTACCCCAAAATGATCCCGGAATTGTCCCGGAATCAGCCCAAAATGATCCCAGAATCTGCCCAGAATTACCCAAAATTATCCCACAATCTGCCCAGAATTACCCAAAATGATCCCAAAATCAGCCCGGAATCAGCCCAAAATGATCCCGGAATTATCCCAAAATTATCCCGGAATCCGCCCAAAATGATCCCAGAATCAGCCCAAAATGATCCCGGAATTAGCCCGGAATCCGCCCAGAATTACCCCAAAATGATCCCGGAATCAGCCCCAAATTACCCCAAAATTATCCCAAAATGATCCCGGAATTTGCCCGGAATCAGCCCAAAATTATCCCGGAATTAGCCCAAAATTATTCTGGAATTATCCCAAAATTAGCCTGGAATTTTTGGGGAATTTTCTGGGATTTTTGGGAATCTCGTGGGGTTTTTGGCAATTCGAGGAGGGATTTTTTGGGAATTCCGTGGGGTTTTTTGGGGGAATTCCAGGGAGGATTTTTTGGGAATTCCAAGAGGGATTTTTTTTGGAATTCCAGGAAAAATATTTTGGGAATCTTGTGGGGTTTTTTTGGGAATTCCAGGAAGGATTTTTGGGAATCTTGTGGGATTTTTAGGGAATTTTAGGGAACTCCAGTGAGGATTTTTGGGACTTGCAGGAGGATTTCTTGGGAAACTCGTGGGATTTTGGGGAATCTTGGGGATTTTTTGGGAATTTCAGGGATTTTTGGGGAATCTTGGGGATTTTTTGGGAATCTCAGGGATTTTTTGGGGATCTGGGGGGTTTTTGGGAATTGTCCCAGGGGGTTTTTGGGAATCTCAGGGATTTTTTGGGAATTATCCCAGGGATTTTTTGGGAATTATCCCGGGATTTTTTGGGAATTGTCCTGGGGGTTTTTGGGAATCTCAGGGATTTTTTGGGAATTATCCCGGGGGGTTTTTGGGAATTGTCCCGGGGGTTTTTGGGAATTATCCCAGGGGGTTTTTGGGAATTGTCCCGCGGGTTTTTGGGAATTATACCAGGGATTTTTTGGGAATCTCAGGGATTTTTTGGGAATTATCCCGGGGGGTTTTTTGGGAATCTCAGGGATTTTTTGGGAACTGTCCCGGGGATTTTTGGGAATTGTCCCGGGGGTTTTGGGAATTGTCCCGGGGGTTTTTGGGAATCTCAGGGATTTTTTGGGAATTGTCCCGGGGGTTTTTGGGAATTATCCCGGGGGTTTTTGGGAACTGTCCCGGGGGTTTTTGGGAATTGTCCCGGGGTTTTTGGGAATTGTCCCGGGGGTTTTTTGGGAACTGTCCCGGGGTTTTCGGGAAGGCGCACCGGGACACGAGCACCATCAGCTTGCGCTCGGGGTCGACGCTTGTAGCGCCGCACGTAAACGTAATCCCGGGAGTACATCGGGTACTGCCGCCGCCACGGGACACGGGACACGGGAACGGGGACGGGACACGGGAACGGGACACGGGAACGGGACACGGGAACGGGACACGGGAACGGCCACGGGACACGGGAACGGGACACGGGAACGGGGACGGGGACGGGACACGGGACACGGGAACGGCCACGGGAACGGGAACGGGATATGGGAACGGGAACGGCCACGGGAACGGGACACGGGAACGGGAACGGGAACGGGAACGGGACACGGGAACGGGAACGGGAACGGCCACGGGACACGGGAACGGGACACGGGACACGGGGACGGGACACGGGGACACGGGACACGGGAATGGGACACGGGGACGGGAACGGGAACGGGACACGGGACACGGGGACGGGACACGGGACACGGGACACGGGAACGGCCACGGGAACGGGAACGGCCACGGGAACGGGAACGGCCACGGGAACGGGAACGGCCACGGGACACGGGAACGGGAATGGGCCACGGGACACGGGACACGGGACACGGGACACGGGAATGGGAACGGGAACGGGACACGGGAACGGGACACGGGAACGGGAACGGGACACGGGAACGGGACACGGGACACGGGAACGGGACACGGGACACGGGACACGGGACACGGGAACGGGACACGGCCACGGGGACGGGACACGGGAACGGGACACAGGACACGGGGACGGGACACGGGAACGGGACACAGGACACGGGAACAGGAACAGGAACGGGAACGGGACACGGGACACGGGAACGGGACACGGGAACGGCCACAGGAACGGGAACGGGAATGGGAACGGCCACGGGAACGGGAACGGCCACGGGAATGGCCACGGGAACGGGAACAGGAACGGCCACGGGAACGGGAACGGCCATGGGAACGGGAACGGCCACGGGAACGGGAACAGGACACAGGAACGGGAACGGGAACAGGAACGGCCACGGGAATGGCCACGGGAACGGGAACGGCCACGGGAACGGGAACGGGAACGGGAACAGGAACGGCCACGGGAACGGGAACGGGAACGGGAATAGGAACGGCCACGGGAATGGCCACGGGAACGGGAACGGGAACGGGAATAGGAACGGCCACGGGAATGGCCACGGGAACGGGAACGGCCATGGGAACGGGAATGGGATATGGGAACGGGAACGGCCACGGGAACGGGACACAGCAGCGGGAACGGCAACGGGAACGGCCACAGCGACGGCGACGGGAACGGCCGCGGGAACGGGAACGGCGTGGTCAGCAGTGACGGCAACGGAACGGGAACGGCGTGGTCAGCAGTGACGGCAACGGGAACGGGAACGGCGACGGCGACGGCAACGGCAGCAGTGATGGCAACGGCACGGTCAGCAGCAGAAACCCAAACCCGATCCCAAACCCGATCCCGGATCCCCGTCCCAGATCCCCAGCCCGATCCCAGCTCACCACCTGGATCCCAGTCCATGATCCCAAACCCGATCCCGGATCTCAAACCCTGATCCCAGATCCCAAACCCCGATCCAGGACCTGAACCAGATCCCAAACCCAATCCCAGATCCCAGGTCCCAAACCCGATCCCAAACCCACTCCCAAACCCCCATCCCTAATCCCAAATCTGATCCCAGATCCCAAACCCCAATCCCAGATCCCAAACCAAATCCCGGATCCATGATCCCAAACCAGATCCCAGATCCCCATCCCTGATCCCAAACCCAATCCGAAACCAGATCCCTGATCCCCAACCCGATCCCGGATCCCCATCCGGATCCCAGTCCATGATCCCAACCCCGATCCCAGATCCCAACCCCAATCCCAGATCAGATCCCTGATCCCCAACCAGATCCCTGATCCCGATCCCAGATCCCCAACCTGGTCCCTGATCCCAAAGCAGATCCCAAACCCGAGCCCAAAACCTGAGCCCAGATCCCAATGCTGGATCCCAAGCCCGATCCCAACCCCAAATGCCAGAGCAGATCCCCAATTCCCATCCTGACCCCTGATCCCAATCCCAGACCCCAATCCCCGATCCCTGATCCAGATCCCTGATCCCAATCCCGAATTCCCATCCCAGTTCCTGATCCCAAAGAAGATCCCCAATTCCCATCCTGATCCCTGATCCCCAACCCAATCCCAGTCCCTGATCCCCAACCAGATCCCTGATCCAGATCCCTGATCCCAATCCCAAATTCCCATCCCGATCCCAGATCCCCAACCAAACCCCAATCCCTGATCCCAAAGCAGATCCCAAACCCGAGCCCAAAACCTGAGCCCAGATCCCAATGCTGCATCCCAAACCCGATCCCAAATCCCAGAGGGATCCCAAGGAATGGAATCAATCCCAGATCCTGGATCCCAATCCCAAATCCCCGACCCCAGATCTCTCACCGGGAACTGGGTGACCCAGTGGATCCCCTTGGATCCCAAACCCCAATCCCAGATCCCAACCCCCCGATCCTAATCCTAAATCTCTCACCGGGAACTGGGTGACCCAGTGGATCCCCTCGGATCCCAAATCCCAGATCCCAAATTCCAGATCCCAAATCCCCGATCCCGATCTCTCACCGGGAACTGGGTGACCCAGTGGATCCCCTCAGATCCCAAATCCCCGATCCCAAATCCCAAATCCCAGATCCCAAATCCCCAGTCCCGAATCCCTCACCGGGAACTGGGTGACCCAGTGGATCCCCTCGGATCCCAAATAACAGATCCCAAATCCCCGATCCCAAATCCCAGATCCCGATCCCGGATCCCTCACCTGGAACTGGGTGACCCAGTGGATCCCCTCAGATCCCAAATCCCAAATCCCCAATCCCAAATCCCTGATCCCAGATCCCTGATCCCGATCCCGGATCTCTCACCGGGAACTGGGTGACCCAGTGGATCACCTCGGATCCGGTGGCCGGGTCGCGCTCCACGACGTCGAGCTTGAGCACCAGCGAGTCCCACTGCTTGCGGTACTCCGTGTCCAGCTGGGAACGGCGCCGAGATCCCGGAACGCCAGGGAAAAACGGGGAAAATCCCGGAATGACAAGAAAAACGGGAAAAAATCCCGGAACGCCAGGGGAAACGGGGAAAATCAAGGAAATCCGGGAAAAACGGGATCAGGGAAACATCCTGGAAATCCAGGGAAAACTGGGAAAATCCCGGAATGACAGGAAAAAACAGGATCAGGGAAACATCCCGGAACGCCAGGGAAAAATGGGAAAAATCCCGGAATGACGAGGGAAACGGGATCAGGGAAACATCCGAGAATGCTGGGAAAACCCAGGGAAAAATCCCTGAATGCCGGGGAAAACGGGATCAGAGAAACATCCCAGAAATCCGGGAAATACTGGGAAAATCCCGGAATGCCGGGGAAAACTGGGATCAGGGAAACATCCCGGAAATCCAGGGAAAACTGGGAAAATCCCGGAATGCTGGGGAAAAACCGGGATCAGGGAAACATCCTGGAATTGCGGGGAAAAAATGGAAAAAATCCCGGAATTCCAGGAAAAACCGGGATCAGGGAAAAATCCTGGAACGCCGGGGAAAAAACGGGAAAAAAATCCCAGAATGACAGGGAAAATCCCGGAACGCCGGGGAAAAACAGGAAAATCCCGGAATTCAGGGAAAAAGGGATCAGGGAAACATCCCAGAATTCCGGGAAATCCCAGGGAAAAATCCCGGAAAAGTCGGGATCAGGGAAACATCCCGGAATTCCGAGAAAAACTGGGAAAAATCCCGGGAATCTGGGAAAAATCAGGATCAGGAAAACACCCCGGATTTCCAGGAAATCCAGGGAAAAAAATGGGGAATAAATCCCAGAATTCCGGGAAATCTCGGGAAAAAATTCAGGGAAAAACCCGGGAATAAATCCTGGAATTCTGGGGAAATCCCAGGAAAAAACTGGGAAAAAAATCCGGGAATTCCAGGAAATCTCGGGGGAGAAAATCGGGGGAAAAATCCCGAAATTCCAAAGAAAATCGGGATGGGAAAAACCCGGAATTCCAGGGAAAAACGGGATCAGGAAAATGGAGAAAGCTCCGGAATTCCAGGAAAAACCACGGGAAAAAATCCCTTCCCCCCCTCCCCCACCCCGAATCCGGAATTTTCGGGAAAAAACGGGATCGGGAATTCCCGGGATGGGTTAAAAATGGGAATTTTTCCAGGTTTTCCCGGAATTCCCAAAGATTCCCAGCCCTGGAGTCAAATCCCGGCTGGAATTCCAGGAATTCCCAAAGAATTTTGGGGAATTTTTGGGATTTTTGGGGAATTTCTTGGGAATTTTTGGGGAATTTTTGGGGAATTTTTGGGAAAATTTTGTGAATTTCGTGGGAATTTTATGGGGGATTTTTTGGGGAATTTTTGGGAATTTCTGGGAATTTGGGGGAATTTTTTGGGAATTTTGGGGAAATTTTGGGATTTTTTTTTAATTTTGGGGAATTTTTTTGGGAATTTTTGGGAATTTCGCTCACCTGGACGTTGAAGAATTGCCGGGGAGTGACGTCGGTGTAGGAGCCGAAAACTGCGGGAAATCCCAAAAATCAGCAAATCCCAAAATCCCCAAAATCCCCCAAATCCCCCAGATCAGCAAATCCCAAAAAAATCCCAAATCCCAAAAATTCCAAAGTCCCAAAAATCAAAAAAAAAACCCAAAAATCCCCAAATCAACAAAATCCCCAAATCCCAAAAATCAACAAATCCTGGGAATCTAAAATCAAAAAAATTCCCAAAATCCCAAAAATCTCCCAAATCAGCAAATCCCCCCCCCAAAAAAATCCCAAATCACAAAAATTCCAAAACCCCCAAAATCAACAAATCCTGGGAATCCAAAAATGCAAATAATCCCAAAATTCCCAGGAACCTGAGGGATCCCAAAAATCAACAAAAATCCCCAAATCCTGAAAATTGGCAAATCCCAAAAATTCCCCAAAATCCCAAAATTTTGGGAATTCAAGAATTGGGAATTTCAGGGACTTTGGGGAATTTGGGATTTTTTTGAATTTGGGAATTGAGAATTTTGGGATTTGGGGAATTCGGGAATTTCGAGGAATTGGGGATTCAGGATTTGGGGACTTTTAGGAATTTAAGAATTTGGGATTTTGGGACTTGGGATTTTTGGGAATTCGGGAATTAGGAATTGGGAATTTCAGGGATTTTTAGGGAATGGGGGAATTTGGGATTTTGGGACTTCAGGATTTGGGGAATTTGGGATTTTTCAGATTGTGAGACTTCAGGATTTTGGGGATTTTTGGATTTTGGGGAATTGGGGATTTTTTGGGATTTCAGGAATTTTGGGAATTGGGGAATTTGGGATTTGGGAATTTGAGATTTTGGAAATTCGGGAATTTGGGATTTCAGGAATTTCAGGAATTCTGGGAATTTGGGAATTCCCACCTCGATACTGGAAGAGCGCCGAGCCCGGGATGGGGCGGCGCCAGAGGCGGAAGCGCTCCCGCTCCAGAATTTGGGATTTTGGGGAATTTGGGATTTGGGAATTTCAGGAATTTTGGGAATTGGGCAATTTGGGATTTTGGGGAATTTGGGAATTTGAGATTTTGGGCATTTGGGAATTTGGGATTTCAGGAATTTCAGGAATTTTGGGAATTGGGGAATTTGGGAATTTGAGATTTTGGGAATTTGGGATTTCAGGAATTTTGGGAATTCCCACCTCAGTACTGGAGGAGCGCTGACCCCGGGATGGGGCGGCGCCAGAGGCGGAAGCTCCCGCTCCAGAATTTGGGAATTTTGGGAATTTGAGATTTTGGGAATTGGGGAATTTGGGAATTGGGGAATTTGGGGTGTCAGGAATTTCAGGAATTTTGGGAATTCCCACCTCGGTACTGGAAGAGCGCCGATCCCGGGATGGGGCGGCGCCAGAGGCGGAAGCGCTCCCGCTCCAGCACCGGCTCCCAGCCCCGCTCCTGCTCCGGGAATTCCTCGGGATTCTCCAACTGCTGCAGCTCCTGCGCCGACCTGCGGGGAAATCCCAAATTCACGGGATTGGGATGGAAATCCCCAAAATCACGGGATTGGGATGGGAAATCCCCAAAATCACGGGATTGGGATGGGAAATCCCCAAAATCACGGGATTGGGATGGGAAATTCCCAAAATCACGGGATTGGGATGGGAAATTCCCAAATCACGGGATTGGGATGGGAATTTCCCAAAATTACAGGGTTGGGATGGGAAATTCCCCATTTTTATGGGATTGGGATGGGAATCCCCAAAATCACGGGATTGGGATGGGAAATCCCCAAAATCACGGGATTGGGATGGGAAATCCCCAAAATCACGGGATTGGGATGGGAAATTCCCAAAATTACAGGGTTGGGATGGGAAATTCCCCATTTTTATGGGATTGGGATGGGAAATCCCCAAATCACGGGATTGGGATGGGAAATTCCCAAATTCACGGGATTGGGATGGGAAATTCCCCATTTTTATGGGATTGGGATGGGAAATCCCCAAATTCACGGGATTGGGATGGGAAATCCCCAAATCACGGGATTGGGATGGGAAATCCCCAAATCACGGGATTGGGATGGGAATTCCCAAATTCACGGGATTGGGATGGGAAATCCCAAAATCACGGGATTGGGATGGGAAATTCCCCATTTTTATGGGATTGGGATGGGAATTCCCAAATTCACGGGATTGGGATGGGAAATCCCCAAATCACGGGATTGGGATGGGAAATTCCCAAATCACGGGATTGGGATGGGAAATCCCAAATCACGGGATTGGGATGGGAAATCCCAAATCACGGGACTGGGATGGGAAATCCCCAAATCACGGGATTGGGATGGGAAATCCCCAAAATCACGGGATTGGGATGGGAAATTCCCCAATTTTATGGGATTGGGATGGGAAATTCCCAAATTACAGGCTTGGGATGGGAAATTCCCAAAATTACAGGGTTGGGATGGGAAATTCCCAAAATTACAGGGTTGGGATGGGAAATTCCCAAAATTACGGGGTTGGGATGGGAAATTCCCCATTTTTATGGGATTGGGATGGGAAATTCCCAAAATTACGGGGTTGGGATGGGAAATTCCCGGATTTATGGAATTGGGATGGGAAATTCCCCATTTTTATGGGATTGGGATGGGAAATTCCCAGATTTATGGGATTGAGATGGGAAATTCCCCATTTTTATGGGATTGGGATGGGAAATTCCCAAAATTACGGGGTTGGGATGGGAAATTCCTGGATTTATGGAATTGGGATGGGAAATTCCCCATTTTTATGGGATCGGGATGGGAAATCCCCACATTTTTATGGGATTGGGAAATTCCCAAATTTATGGGATTGGGATAGGAATTCCCCATTTTTATGGGATTGATTCATTTATTTTGCGGGATTTCTGGGATCCCATTATCCCATTCCCGTTATCCCGTTATTCCCTCCGTTCCCGTTACCCCC
This sequence comes from Vidua macroura, assembly GCF_024509145.1. Classification (NCBI taxonomy): domain Eukaryota; kingdom Metazoa; phylum Chordata; class Aves; order Passeriformes; family Viduidae; genus Vidua; species Vidua macroura. Next base: position 5,118,346 of record NC_071598.1, on the reverse strand, counting down.
GTTGCTCCATCGTTATCCCCCGTTCCCGTTATTCCCATGGATCCCGTTACCCCATTATCCCGTTATCCCACCATTCCCATTTTCATCCCCCATTCCCACCATTCCCATTATCCTGTTGTTATCCCATTATCCCATTGTTACACCCCGTTCCCGTTATTCCCCCGTTCCCATTATCCCGTTGTTATCCCCCGTTCCCGCTATCCCGTTATTCCATTATCCCGTTATTCCCACCATTCCCATTATCCCGTTGTCCCTGCCATTCCCACTATCCCGTTGTTATCCCCTGTTCCCATTATCCCATTATCCTGTTATCCCACTCTCCCCTTATTCCCGCCATTCCTGTATTCCCGTTGTTCCCGCCATTCCCATTATCCCGTGGTTATCCCCCATTCCCACCATTCCCGTTATCCCATTTCCCATTATCCCGTTACCCCGTTATTCCACTCTCCCATTATTCCTGCCGTTCCCGTTATCCCATTGTTGTCCCCCATTCCCGTTATCCCGTTATTCCATTATCCCCATCATTCCGTTATTCCCACCATTCCCGTTATCCCCCATTCCCACTATCCCGTTATCCCCGCCATTTCCGTTATCCCGTTGCCCCATCGTCATCCCTGTTCCTGTTATTCCCATGGTTCCCGTTATCCCGGTATTCCCCCCATTCCCGTTATCCCATTATTCCCCACCATTCCCATTATCCCGTTGTTATCCCCATCATTCCCGTTATTCCATTATCCTGTTATCCCCCCCATTCCCGTTATCCCCCATTCCCACTATCCCACTATTCCCACTATCCCGTTATCCCTGCCATTCCCGTTATCCCGTTATTCCCCCCATTCCCGCTATCCCGTTATTCCATTATCCTGTTATTCCCACCATTCCCGTTACCTCGTTATCCCTGCCATTCCCGTTATCCTCACAGTTCCTCTTATCCCGTTATCCCGCATTCCCGTTATCCCCCCATTCCCACCATTCCCATTATTCCCATTATCCTGTTATCCCCACCATTCCCGTTATCCCATTATTCCCCCCACTCCCATTATCCCGTTGTTGTCCCCCATTCCCGTTATCCCGTTATTCCCCCCATTCCCGTTATCCCGTTATTCCATTATCCCGTTATCCCCACCATTCCCGTTACCTCGTTATCCCCGCCATTCCCGTTATCCCCGTTCCCGTCATTCCCATGGTTCCCCTTGTCCCGCCATTCCCGTTACCCCGTTATGCCCCATTCCCGGTTTCCCCCCTCCATTCCCGTTATCCCACGATCCCGGTATTCCCGCTGTTCCCGTTATTCCCGGTATTCCCTGTTCCCGTTATCCCACGATCCCGGTATTCCCGCCGTTCCCGTTATTCCCGTTATTCCCGGTACTCCTCTCACCGCCACAGCTCCCGTATCCCCGCCATTCCCCGCACTCCCGCCGTTAGCCCGCCGTAATTCCCAGTGTTCCCGCCATTATTCCCGGTGTTATTCCCGGTGTTCTCCCGGTGTTATTCCCGGTGTTATCCCGCCGTTCTCCCGCCGTTCTCCCGGTGTTATCCCCGGTGTTCTCCCGGTGTTATTCCCGCCGTTCTCATTCCCGGTGCTCACCGCCGCAGCTCCTCCTCCTCGATGCGTTTCCCGTCCCACACGAAGGCGCCGGTACCGAGCGCGGCCATCAGCGCGCGCCGCGGCCCCGCCGGCCCGCCGCCGCCCCGGGGCCCTCCCCAGCGGCCGCGCCCGGAGCCGCCGCTCCCGGAGCCGCTCCCGGTTCCGCTCCCGGTTCCGCTCCCGGTTCCGCTCCCGCGTCCTCCGTCCCCGGGCCCGCCGCGCTGCCGGGCCCGCCGCGCCCGCCCGCAGCCGCAGTGGCGGGCGAGCAGCGCCAGCAGCGGCGGCGGCAGCGGCGCGGGGCCGGGGCGGGCCGGGCCGGTGGCCCCGGTGGCCGCGGTGGCCCCGCCGGTGGCCCCGGTGGCCCCGCGGGCGGCGAGCGCGGCCAGCGGCCGCCACATGCCGGCCCCGCCGCGCCGCGCGTCGCGCTCCGCCCGCGTCATCGCCGCGCGCCGCCGCGCCGCTATTGGCCGGCGCGGCACCGCCCCGCGCCGTGATTGGCTGCGGAGGGGCGAAGCCACGCCCAGCGGCGCGTGATGGCGGAAGGGGGTGTGAGGGCGGCGGGGGCGGGGCGGTGGGCGGGGCTTGCGCGCTGCGGGGCCTGGGGGGTTTTGGGGCGAGATTTGGGGGTTTTGGGGTCGCTGGGGGGGCTCCGGGGCCACCCGGGGTCACGGGGTCGCCCCGCGGGCGGCTCCGGTGGCCCCGCGCTCGGTTGCCGCGCTCCTATTGGCGCGCTGTGATTGGCTGTGGAAGGCGAAGCCACGCCCCCCGCGCGTGATGCGGAAGTGGCTCCGCAAGGGACAGCGGAAAGGCGCGGCCGGGGGGGCGGGGCTTGCGCGTGGCCACGCCCCCGCGGGGCCGCTGTGGGGCCGGGGGATTTTTGGGGGAACTTTGGGGGATTTTGGGGCTGTTCGGGGCCGCTGTGGGGTCCGGGCGCGTCCTGCGTTCCCATTGGTCCGTGTAGCGCCGCCCCGCGCGCTGATTGGCTGCAGAGGGGAAGCCACGCCCACCCGTTCGTGATACCAGAAGAAGGCGCGGCAAGGGCGAAAGGGAAGGGGGCGGGGCTTGGGCGAGGCCACGCCCCCAGCGGGGCCTTTATGGGGTCGAGGTTTTGGGGGATCCTTGGGGGATTCCTGGGGGATCCAGCCCAGGTTTTTTGGGGATCCAGCCCCGTTTTTTGGGATCCAGCCCGGATTTATGGGATCCACTCTGGATTTTATGGGATCCAGCCCAATTTTTATGGGATCCAGGGCTGGTTTTTGGGATCCAGCCCCGTTTTATGGGATCCAGCCCATTTTTTATGGGATCCAGCTCAGTTTTATGGGATCCAGGGCTGTTTTTAGGGATCCAGCCCATTTTATTTGGATCCAGCCCAGGTTTTTATGGGATCCAGCCCATTTGTATGGGATCCAGCCAGGATTTTATGGGATCCAGGGCTGTTTTTTTGGGATCCAGCCCTGTTTTATGGGATCTAGCCCGGATTTATGGGATCCAGCTCAGTTTTTTTGGGATCCAGACCAATTTTTGGGGGGATCCAGCCAGGATTTTATGGGATCCAGGGCTGTTTTTTGGGATCCACCCCCATTTTATGGGATCCAGCCCAGTTTTTTGGGATCCAGCCCAGATTTATGGGATCCAGCCCATTTTTTTTTTTTTTGATCCAGCCCAATTTTATGGGATCCAGGGCTGTTTTTTGGGATCCAGGGCTGTTTTTTGGGATCCAGTCCCATTTTATGGGATCCAGCTCAGTTTTTTTGGGATCCAGCCCAGTTTTTTTGGATCCAGCCCGGATTTATGGGATCCAGAGCTGTTTTTTGGGATCCACCCCCATTTTATGGGATCCAGCCCAGTTTTTTTGGGATCCAGCCCAGTTTTTTGGGATCAGCCCGGATTTATGGGATCCAGAGCTGTTTTTTTGGGATCCAGGGCTGTTTTTTGGGATCCAGTCCCATTTTATGGGATCCACCTCAGTTATTTTGGGATCCACCTCAGTTATTTTGGGATCCACCTCAGTTTTTTTGGGATCCAGCCCAGTTTTTTGGGATCCAGCCCAGTTTTATGGGATCCAGCCCAATTTTATGGGATCCAGGGCTGTTTTTGGGGATCCAGTCCCATTTTATGGGATCCACCTCAGTTATTTTGGGATCCAGCCCCATTTTCCGGGATCCACCCCCTCCCCTGCCCCAGTCCCCCCCCCGGCTCCCGTCCCACCCTTCGTTCCCCCAAATCCCGCGGCCGATCCCGAATCCCGGAATTCCCGGGCAGCGCCGCCCTCGCTCCTCCCGCCCCCGGGGGTTTTTTTTTTTTTGGGAATTGTCTCCGGAAAATCCCATTTTTCACAGATTTATTCCTTGCATATCCAGGGAATCCCGACGTCTTTCCCGGCGGATCCCAAATCCCGGGATTTCCCCCAGGGCTTTTTAGGGGCCGTTCCTGGGATTGGGTTTGGGGTTTTTTTGTTTGTTTCTGGGATTTTCTTCTTTCTGGGATTTTTCCAGGATTTTTTTCCAGGATTTCCATCCCAGGGGAGCTCTTGCATAGCCAGGGGGAAGAAAAAATGGGAAAAAAAGGGGGAAAAGAGCAGGAAAATCGGGATAAAAGCGGGAAAATCGGGATAAAAGCACCGGGACCTCCAAGGAGCCGGATCCCGGGGTTAAAATTCCCTAAAAATCCAGGAGATTCCCTAAAAAGAATCCCCTCGGAGCCGAAGCGTGCCAGGAATGGGAATTTTGTTGGGAATTTCCATCCTTACGGGATTTTTTTTTTTTTCCTATTTGTTTTTTTTTTTCCTTTTTTGGCCCCGAAAATTTCTGGGATTGGTCCTGGGCGGGAAAAATCAGAGCGGGGGGGAAAAATTGGGAATTTTGGGGGTGGGAAAAGCGGGATGGGAGTGGAGGGATTTGCATAAAAGCTCCGGGGTTTTTTCCAGCCGGGCTCATCCCGATTTCCTGGGAGGCCAAAATTCCCGAATTTTGCGGGGTGAGGGACGGGATGATCCCAAAAAAAAAACCCCAAAAATTCCCAGAGCCTGGAATAAAGTGCAGAATGTCCACGGGGGGCGGGGAAAGGGGAGCAGGGATGGGAATTCCCGGATTTTTAAATAAGGGGATGAATATTCCTGCGGGAAAACGGGGGCGGGGCCGGGCCGGGGGCGGGGAACTGGGGATCCCAAAGGTCGGGATCCACTGGGAATTCCAGATCCCAAAGGTCGGGATCCGTTGGGAATTGGGGATCCCAAAGTTCTCAGTCCAGGGGGAAATGGGGATCCCAAAGGTTGGGATCCACTGGGAATTCCAGATCCCAAAATTCAGGATCCGGTGGGAATTCCTGACCCCAAAGTTCTCAATCCATGGAGATCGCAGAGTTCTCATTCCAAGATGATCCCAAAGTTCTCGATCCGTTGGGAATTGGGGATCCCAACGTTTGGGATCCACTCGGAATTCCAGATCCCAACGTTTATGATCTGTGGGGATCCCAAAGGTTCTCGATCCCCTGGGAATTGGGGATCCCAAAGTTCTCGATCCGGTGGGAATTCCAGATCCCAGTGTTCTCAGTCCATGGGGATCCCAAAGGTTTTGATCTGTAGGGATCCCAAAGCTCAGGATCCATTGGGAATTGGGGATCCCAAAGTTCGGGATCCGTTGGGAATTCCTGATCCCAACGTTCTCAATCCATGGACATCGCAGAGTGCTCATTCCAAGGGGATCCCAAAGTTCTCGATCCGTTGGGAATTGGGGATCCCCAAATTCTTGATCCACAGGTAATTGGAGATCCCAACGTTCTCAGTCCATGGGGATCCCAAAGTTCTCAGTCCATGGGGAATGGTGGATCCCGAAGTTCCTGATCCACTGGGAAATGGGGATCCCAAAGTTCTCATTCCATTGGGAATTGGGGATCCCAAAGATCTCGATCCGGTGGGAATTTGGCATCCCAAAGTTCTCATTCCAGGGGGATCCCAAAGTTTTTGATCCGTGGGGATCCCAAAGTCCTCAGTCCAGGGGGATCCCAAAGTTCTCATTCCGTGGGAATCCATGGATCCCACTCCCCTCATTCCAAGGAAAACCCACCTGGAGCAGGAGATCCCAACGTTCCCCCCGGTGTCCGAACCCCACCGGAGCCACGGAACCACCTCCGGGATCGAGGCCCTGGAGGAGCTCCTGGGATCCACCAGGAGAAATCGGAAATCCTTCCCGAGGGAATTCCTGGGATCCACCAGGAGAAATCCGAAATCCTTCCCGAGGGAATTCCTGGGATCCACCAGGAGAAATCCGAAATCCTTCCCGAGGGAATTCCTGGGATCCACCAGGAGAAATCGGAAATCCTTCCCGAGGGAATTCCTGGGATCCACCAGGAGAAATCCTTTGCTGGAGGAGCTCTCGGGATCCACCCCAACGAATCGTTCCCTCCAGGACCTCCTGGATCTCTCCCCATCCCACCCCATTCCCACTGGGATCGAGACCAGGATCCGGGGGAATTTCTGGGATCCCCGGAGGAGCTTCCAGGATCCACCGGGAGAAATCCTTCAGTCCTTCCGGGGACAACTCCTGGGATCCATCCAGACCAGTCCTTGACTGGAAGAGCTCCTGGGATCCACCTGGAGAAATCCTCCCCTGGAGGATCTCCCAGCATCTGCTCCAACGAGTCCTTCCCGGAAGAACTTCCTGTGTCCATCCAGGCCAATCCTTTGCTGGAGGATCTCCTGGGATCCACCGGGAGAAATCCTCCCCTGCAGGAGTTCCTGGGATCCACCAGGAGAAATCCTCCCCTGCAGGAGTTCCTGGGATCCACCTGGACAAACCCTCCCCTGGAAGAACTCCCAGGATCTGTCCAAAGCGTCTTCTGCTGGAAGAGTTCTTGGGATCCAGCTGGAAAAATCCTTTGTTGAAAGAGTTCCTGGGATCCACCCGGAGAAATCCTTCCCCTGGAAGATCTCCAGAGATCCACCTGGAGAAATCCTTCCCCTGGGAGATCTCCAGAGATCCACCTGGAGAAATCCTTCCCTTGGGAGATCTCCCAACGTTGCCCCAGCCAACCCTCCCACACCACCACCCCCACCCCCACGCCGGTCCGGCCGCTCTGTCCACTCGATCCACCGCGATCACGGTGACCGGGATCGAGGTGACCGGGATCGAGGTGACCGGGATCGAGGTGACCGGGATCGAGGTGACCACGATCGAGGTGACCGGGATCAAGGTGACCAGGATCGAGGTGACCACGATCGAGGTGACCGGGATCGAGGTGACCGGGATCGAGGTGACCCGGATTGAGGTGACTGGGATCGAGGTGACCGGGATCGAGGTGACCGGGATTGAGGTGACCACGATCGAGGTGACCGGGATCGAGGTGACCGGGATCGAGGTGACCGGGATTGAGGTGACCGGGATCGAGGTGACCACGATCGAGGTGACCGGGATCGAGGTGACCGGGATCGAGGTGACCACGATCGAGGTGACCGGGATCGAGGTGACCCGGATTGAGGTGACTGGGATCGAGGTGACCACGATCGAGGTGACCGGGATCGAGGTGACCGGGATCGAGGTGACCACGATCGAGGTGACCGGGATCGAGGTGACCGGGATCGAGGTGACCGGGATCGAGGTGACCACAATCGAGGTGACCGGGATTGAGGTGACCACGATCGAGGTGACCGGGATCGAGGTGACCACGATCGAGGTGACCGGGATCGAGGTGACCACGATCGAGGTGACCGGGATCGAGGTGACCCGGATTGAGGTGACTGGGATCGAGGTGACCGGGATCACGATGACCATGGTCATAGTGACTGGGATCAAGTGACCACAATCGCGATGACCGGGATCATGATGACCTCAATCGTGATGACCACGATCTCGATGACCCATGATCAAGGTGACCATGATCGCGATGACCACGATCATGGTGACGTCGATCTCAATGACCGTGATCTTGATGACCACGATCTCGATGACCCATGATCAAGGTGACCATATCACGGTGACCTCAATCACGATGACCCACAATCAAGGTGACCGTGATGGCGATGACCACGATCGTGATGACCCACAATCGTGGTGTCAGGATCAAGTGACCACGACCACAATGACCACGATCGCGATGACCCACGATCAAGGTCACCACAATCGTGATGACCCACATTCACAGTGCTGGGATCAAGTGACCACGATCGCGATGACCATGATCGTGATAACCACGATCGCGATGACCACGATCACGATGACCCACAGTGAAGGTGACCTCGATCGTGATGACCACGATCGCAATGACCGGGATCATGATGACCTCAATCGTGATGACCACAATCGCGATGACCCACGATCGAGGTGACCACGATCTCGATGACCTCGATTGCAATGACCGCGATCTCAACGACCACGATCGCGATGACCCACAATCAAGGTAACCACGATCTCAACGACCACGATCGCGATGACCACGATCTCAACGACCACGATCGCGATGACCCACAATCAGATGACCACGATCTCGATGACCGCGATCTCGATGACCTTGATCGTGATAATCCCCGATCAAGATGACCACAATCGCAATGACCACGATCGCGATGACCCACAATCAAGGTAACCACAATCTCGATGACCTCGATTGCGATGACCGCGATCTCGACGACCACGATCTTGATGACCCCCGATCAAGATGACCACGATCGCGATGACCTCGATTGCGATGACCACGATCGCGATGACCACGATCTCAACAACCATGATCTCGATGACCCACAATCAGATGACCACGATCTCGATGACCGCGATCTCGATGACCCCCGATCAAGATGACCACGATCTCGATGACCTCAATCGCGATGACCTCAATCTTGATGACCTCGATCACGATGACCTCGATTGCGATGACCCCCGATCAAGATGACCTCGATCGCGGTGACCCCCGATCAAGATGACCACGATCTCGATGACCTCGATCTCAATGACCACGATCTCGATGACCTCGATCTCAATGACCACGATCTCGATGACCCACAATCAGATGACCACGATCTCGATGACCTCGATCTCGCTCGCCACAACCCCAACAACCGCGGCGGTGGCGGCCGGGGCCCGTCCGGCGCCGATCCGCGCGGCGTCACGGCGTGTAGGCGGGCGGCGGCTGGAACTGGTTGACCACCTCGTAGTCGGGGCCGTAGGGCTCGGCCTCCTCCATCTCGGAGAGCAGCTCCAGCGCCTGCTCCTCCTCCTCGCTGGGGTAGTGCCGCAGCAGGTTGGCCGCCGTGGCCAGGATGGAGGCGCCGCCGGCGCCGGCCACCAGGTAGAAGCTGACGGCGAAGGTGACGAACACCTGGGAGCCGTGGTACTTCTTGTGCTGCTGCTGCTGCGCCAGCAGCAGCTCCGAGGCCCAGTAGCAGAAGCCGATCACGGTGGCGCACTGCAGGACTGGGAGCGCGGGGAAATACGGAGAAAGGGGTTAGACCGGGGGGAAACGGGAAAAACGGGGAAAAATGGGGAAAAAACGGGGGAAAAATGGGGAAAAAATGGTTTAGATTGGGGAAAATGGGAAAAAATGGGAAAAAATGGGAAAAAATGAGAAAAAAATGAAAAAAAATGGGAAAAAATGGGGAAAAATGAGGAAAAAAGGGGAAAAAATTGGAAAAAAATGGGTAAGATTGGGGGGAAATGGGAAAAAATGGGAAAAAAATGGGAAAAAATGAGAAAAAATGGGTTAGATCGGGGAAAAAATGGGGAAAAATGGAAAAAACAGGATTAGATTGGGGGAAAATGGGAAAAAAATGGGAAAAAAATGGGAAAAAATTGGAAAAATGGGTTAGATTGGGGAAAATGGGGAAAAATTGGAAAAATCAGAAAAAATGGGTTAGATTGGGGAAAAAATGAGAAAAAATGGGAAAAAATGGGAAAAAATGAGAAAAAATTGGTTAGATCGGGGAAAATGGGAGAAAATGGAAAAAATGGGAAAAACATGGAAAAATGGGAAAAAAATGGGAAAAATGGGAAAAAATGAGAAAAAATGGGTTAGACTGGGGAAAAATGGGAAAAAACACAGAAAAGATCGGAAAAAACATGAAAAAATGGAAAAAAAATGGGTTAGATTGGGGGAAAATAGGAAAAATTGGAAAAAATGGGAAAAAATGGGTTAGATCAGGGGAAAATGGGAAAAATTGGAAAAAATGGGAACAAATGGGTTAGTTTGGGGGAAAATTGGAAAAATGGGAAAAAACATGGGAAAATGGGAAAAACGTGGGAAATAAGGGGAAAATGGGAAAAAATGAGACAAAATGGGTTAGATCGGGGGAAAATGGGAAAAAATGGGAAGAATGGGTAAGATTGAGGAAAAACCATGGAAAATGTGTTAGATTGGAGAAAAATGGGAAAAAATGTGGAAAAATGGGAAAAAACGAGGGGAGAATGGGGAAAAATGGGAAAAAATGGGTTAGATTGGGGGAAGATGGGAAAAATGGGAAAAACACGGAAAAGATGGGAAAAAAACATGGAAAAAATGGGAAAAAACCATGGAAAATATGGGAAAAAATGGGTTAGATTGGGGGAAAATTGGAAAAATGGGGAAATGTGAAAAAACATGGAAAAATGGGAAAAAACACAGAAAAAAATGGGAAAAAAAATGTGGAAAATGGGTTAGATTGGGGGAAATGGGAAAAATGGAAAAAAATGGGATTTTTGGGGGGATTTTCGCAGTTTTTTAATTTTCGGGTGTTTTTTTGGGAGGGGTTTTGGGGAGATCTTTGGGTGGAATTTCATCCTTTTTTGTTTTTTTTTTTTTTTTAGTTTCTGGGAGATTTTTTGGGTGGAATTCCCCCATGGTTTTTTTTTTTAATTTTAGGAGATTTTTGGACAAAATTCCGCTGCTTTTTTATTTTTAATTTTTGGGGGAGTTTTGGAGCTTTTTTAGGGGAATTTTTCATGAAAATTCTGTGGGGTTTTTTTTCAATTTCTGGGGGTTTTGGGCTGAAATTCTGCTGCTTTTTTTTTTTTATTCTTGGGGGATTTTTGGTGGAATTCCCCCGTGTATTTTTTTAAGTTTTGGAGGAATTTCAGAGCTTTTTAAGGGGCATTTTTGGGTGGAATTCCACCATGTTTTTTTAATTTTTGGGGAATTTTTAGGTGGAATTCCACCACTTTTTTTTTTTTTTTTAATTTTTGGGCGATTTTTGGGTGCAATTCTACTGCTTTTTTTTTTTTAATTTTTGGGCAAAATTCCATTGTTTTTATTTTAATTTTTGGGGCATTTTCGATGACAATTCCACCGATTTTTTTTAATTTTGGGGGGATTTTTGGGTGATTTTTTTTTTCTTTTGGGGGGATTTGGGGGCCGTTTTGGGGTGCCCCCACCTGTGAGGATGTGGGCGAAGGCGTAGCGCCGGGTGATTTTCAGGGCCGGGTGTTTGGGCCCGAAGACGTCGAGCAGGAACGCGCCCAGGCTGCACACGATGCCCAGGAAGCAGAAGGCGGCGATGACGCGGAGCAGCAGCACCGTCTGCGGGTTCATGCAGAAATCTGGGGGGAAAAAGGGGAAAAAAAGGGATCAGATGGAAAAAAAATTTGATTTTTTAGAAAAAAATCCGATTTTTCAGCAAAAAAAATCCCGATTTTTCAGCAAAAAAATCCAATTTTTCAGCAAAAAAATCCAATTTTTTAGCAAAAAAAATCAAATTTTCTGCACAAAAAATTCCCTCCAAAATCAGGTTTTGCACCCAAAAAAATTCTTCCCAAAAATTGGATTTTTCTGCCCAAAAAAATCCAATTTTCTGCACTAAAATTCCATTTTTCAATCAAAAAGCGCCCCGGAAGCAAAAGGCGGCGATGACGTGGAGCAGCAGCACCGGCTGCGGGTTCATGCAGAAATCTGGGGGGAAAAGGGGAAAAAAAGGGAACAGATGGAAAAAAAATTTGATTTTTTAGAAAAAAATCCGATTTTTCAGCAAAAAACCCCTGATTTTTCAGCAAAAAAATCCAATTTTTCAGCAAAAAAATCCAATTTTTTAGCAAAAAAAATCCAATTTTCTGCACAAAAAATTCCCCCCAAAATCAGGTTTTGCACCCAAAAAATTCTTCCCAAAAATTGGATTTTTCTGCCCAAAAAAATTCTGATTTTCTGCACTAAAATTCCATTTTTCAATCAAAAAGCGCCCCGGAAGCAGCAGCACCGTCTGCGGGTTCATGCAGAAATCTGGGGGGAAATAAAGGGGGAAAAAAAGGGATCAGATGGAAAAAAATTTGATTTTTTAGAAAAAAATCTGATTTTTCAGCAAAAAAAATCCCATTTTCTGCACAAAAAAAATCAAATTTTCTGCACCAAAAATTCCCCCCAAAATCAGGTTTTCCACCCAAAAAAGTTCTCCCCAAAAATTGGATTTTTCTGCCCAAAAAAATCGCACTTTCCGTCCAAAAAAATCCGATTTTTCTGCCCACATAATGGGATTTTCCTGCCCAAAAAATTGGGATTTTCCACCCAAAAAAATTCCCCCAAAAATCAGCTTTTCTACCAAAAAATTTTTTCCCAAAAATCTGCATTTTCTGCCCAAAAAATTCCGTTTTTTTTTTTTTTTGGCAAAAAAATCCAAGTTCCGGAAGGGCCAGGAGGGTTTGTTAGGCTCAGGGAGGTCATGGAAAGGTCTGGAAGGTCGTGGAAGATTCTGGAAGGACCAGAACGACACAGAAGGTTCTGGAAGGTTCTGGAAGGGCACGGAAGGGTTTAGAAGGGCACAGGAGGGCACAGAAGGACACAGAAGGTTCCAGAAGGGCACAGAAGGGTTTAGAAGGGCACAGGAGGGCACAGGAGGTTCTAGAAGGACACAGAAGGTTCCAGAAGGCCCCAGAAGGCCCCGGAAGGTTCCAGAAGGGCACAGAAAGGTTTAGAAGGGCACAGGAGGTTCTAGAAGCACACAGAAGGTTCCAGAAGGCCCCAGAAGGCCCCGGAAGGTTCCAGAAGGACACAGAAGGCCCCAGAAGGTTCTGGAAGGACACAGAAGGTTCTGGAAGGGCACAGAAGGGTTTAGAAGGACACAGAAGGGCACAGGAGGTTCTAGAAGGACACAGAAGGCCCCGGAAGGCCCCAGAAGGTTCCAGAAGGGCACAGAAAGGTTTAGAAGGGCACAGGAGGGCACAGAAGGACACAGAAGGTTCCAGAAGGCCCCAGAAGGCCCTGGAAGGCCCCAGAAGGTTCCAGAAGGGCACAGAAAGGTTTAGAAGGGCACAGGAGGGCACAGAAGGACACAGAAGGTTCCAGAAGGACACAGAAGGCCCCGGAAGGTTCTGGAAGGCCCCAGAAGGCCCTGGAAGGCCCCAGAAGGTTCCGGAATGACACAGAAGGGTTTAGAAGGACACAGAAGGGTTTAGAAGGACACAGAAGGCCCCGGAAGGACACAGAAGGGTTTAGAAGGGCACAGAAGGGTTTAGAAGGGCACAGGAGGGCACAGGAGGTTCTAGAAGGACACAGAAGGCCCCGGAAGGTTCCGGAAGCGGCGCCGCTCACCTCGCAGCAGCTCGGGCTGCACGAAGCCCAGCACGTCGGCCACGCCCAGCTCCTGGCGGGCGCAGGTGCCGCCGTGGATGCGCAGCCAGGCGGGCTCGGCCAGCGCCGTGCAGAGCGCCGTGACGGCCAGCGCGCCCGGCAGCGCCGACGCCAGGCTGCGCTCCGGCTGCTTGGGCAGCGCCGCCGCGCCGCGCCGCCGCCGCGCCCCCGCCGCGCCCGCCGCGGGGCCGGGGTACATCGCTGCGCCCGACCGACGGCGGGAACGGAGCCGCGAGAGGAACCGGGACGGAACCAGCACCGGGAGAGGAACCGGCACCGGGAGAGGAGCCGCGAGAGGAACCGGGACTGGGAACCGGGACTGAGAACCGGCACCGCGAGAGGAACCGGGAGCGGGAGAGGAGCTGGGAGAGGAACCGGGACGGAACCGGCACCGGGAGAGGAACCAGGACTGGGAGAGGAGCCGCGAGAGGAACCGGCACCGGGAGAGGAGCCGGGAGAGGAACCGGGACTGGGAACCGGGACTGGGAGAGGAACTGGGAGCGGGAGAGGAACCGGGAGGGAACCGGCACCGGGAGAGGAACCGGGACTGGGAGAGGAACCGGGACCGGGAGAGGAACCGGGAGGGAACTGGGACTGGGAGAGGAACCGGGAGAGGAACCGGGACTGGGAGAGGAACCGGGAGGGAACTGGGACCGGGAGAGGAACTGGGACTGGGAGAGGAACCGGCACCGGGAGAGGAACCGGGAGGGAACTGGGACTGGGAGAGGAACCGGGAGAGGAACCGGGACTGGGAGAGGAACCGGGAGGGAACCGGGACCAGGAGAGGAACCGGGAGAGGAACCGGCACCGGGAGAGGAACCGGGAGGGAACCGGGACCGGGACTGGCTCCGGGATTATGGACACCAGCTCTGGGTCACCGGCACTGAGACTGGAACCGGCACCAGGAGCAGAACCGGCAGCAGGAGGGGAACCGGGACTGGGAGAGGAACCGGGAGCAGCTCTGGCACCGGGAGCGGCACTAGGGTTACGGACACCAGCTCTGGGTCACCGGCACCGGGAGCAGAACCGGGAGCGGTACCGGGATAACAGACACCGGCTCCGGGTCACCGGCACCGGTTCAGGATCACCCGCTCTGGCTCCCGGTACCAGGGCAGTGCCACCGGCCCCGGGTCACCGGGACCGGCTCTGGGTCACCGGGGCCGTTCGGGTCACCCGCTCCGGTCCCGGTACCGGGGCAGCAACACCAGCGCCGGGTCACCGGGACCGGGGTCACCGGGACCCGTTCCGGCTCACCGGCACCCGCCCCGGGACCCCCGGTACCCACCCCTGGACCCCCGGTACCGGCTCCGGGACCCCCGGCACCCGCCCCGGCTTCACCGGTACCGGCTCCGGGATCCCCGACACCCGCCCCGGCTTCACCGGCAGCAGCTTCCGATACCGGCCCCGGTCTCCCGACACCGATCCCGGTTCCCCGATACCGGCCCCGGTCTCCCGACACCGATCCCGGTTCCCCGATACCGGCCCCGGTCCCCTGACACGGATCCCGGTTCCCCGATACCGGCCCCGCTCTCCCGACACCGATCCCGGTTCCCCGACACGGATCCCGGCCGCTCCGAACGCGCTGATCCCGGCCCGGACGCCCCGACAGCGGCCCCGGTGCGGGGCAGGCGGTGCCGGTGCCGATCCCGGGGCAGGCGATGCCGGTGCCGCTGCCGGTGCCGATCCCGGGGCAGGCGGTGCCGCTGCCGCTGCCGGTGCCGATCCCGACCCCGCCGGACCCCGGTAGCGGCTCCGGGCCCTCCTCAGGGCCCCGCCCGGCCGCGCTTCCGCTTCCGCTTCTGTTCCGCTTCCGGCACCGCCCCGGTTCCGGTTGCGGTGTCGGTTCCGGTTCCGGTGTCGGTGTCGGTTCCGGTTCCGGTGTCGGTGTCGGTTCCGGTTCCGGTGTCGGTGTCGGTGCCGGTGCCGCCATGCCCGAGGCGCTGTCGCTGCTGTGCCGCGTGTCCGCGCACCCCGAGTCCCGCTGCTGGGCCCTGGCCTGGAGCCCCAGCGGGGCCCTGCTGGCGTCCTGCGGCGGGGACCGGACCGTGCGCGTCTGGGGCCGCGACGGTGAGCGGGAACCGGGAACGGGGAAACCGGGAATGGGAACGGGAACGGGAACGGGACCGTGCGCGTCTGGGGCCGCGACGGTGAGCGGGAACCGGGAAACCGGGAATGGGAACGGGGAAACCGGGAACGGGAACGGGGAAAACGGGAACCGGGAAACCGGGAACGGGAACGGGAACGGGAACGGGGAAACCGAGAACGGGAACGGGGACAGGGAAAACGGGAACGGGAACGGGGAAAACGGGAACGGGAACGGGGACGGGACCGTGCGCGTCTGGGGCCGCGAGGGTGAGCGGGAACCGGGAAACCGGGAATGGGAACGGGGAAACCGGGAACGGGAACGGGAGTTCAGTGTCAGTGAGGGTCCGGCGCTGTGAGGGTGAGCGGGACCGGGAACGACCCGTGAGGGGATTGAGGAACCGGGATGGTGAGAGGGGACCGGCAGTGGGACCGGGGAAACCGGGAACGGGAAACGGAATGGGAAACCGGGAATGGGAATGGGGAAACCGGGAACAGGAATGGGAACGGGGAAACCGGGAATGGGAATGGGAACGGGAACGGGACTATGAGGGGGGACCAGGCTGGCCACGGGGCTGGCAGGGCCCTGTCCCGCTGTCCGTGCTCTCCCCTCGCTGTGCCTCAGTGTCCCTCGCTGTGCCTCAGTGTCCCTCGGTGTGCCTCAGTGTCCCTGTGTCCCCAGGCGCGGGCTGGGCGTGCCGGGCGGTGCTGGCTGACGGGCACCAGCGCTGTGCCTCAGTGTCCCTCGCTGTGCCTCAGTGTCCCTGTGTCCCCAGGCGTGGGCTGGGCGTGCCGGGCGGTGCTGGCTGACGGGCACCAGCGCACCGTGCGCCGCGTGGCCTGGTCGCCCTGCGGGCACTTCCTGGCCTCGGCCAGCTTCGACGGCACCACCTGCGTGTGGAGGCGGCACGAGCACGGCTTCGAGGTGCCACCTGTCACCTGTGTCACCTGTGTGTCACGTGTGTGTCATGTGTGTCGTCTGTGTCACCTGTGTCACCTGTGTCACCTGTCACCTCTGTGTCACCTCTGTGTCACCTGTGTCACCTGTGTGTCACCTGTGTGTCACCTGTGTGTCACCTGTCACCTGTGTGTCATGTGTGTCACCTGTGTCAGCTGTGTCATCTGTGTCACCTGTGTGTCACCTGTGTGTCATCTGTGTCATGTGTGTCGTGTGTGTCGTGTGTCACCTGTGTCACCTGTGTCACCTGTGTGTCATGTGTGTCACCTGTGTCACCTGTGTGTCACCTGTGTGCCACCTGTGTCACCTCTGTGTCACCTGTGTCACCTGTGTCACCTGTGTGTCATGTGTGTCACCTGTGTCACCTGTGTGTCACCTGTGTGTCACCTGTGTCACCTCTGTGTCACCTGTGTCACCTGTGTGTCACCTGTGTGTCACGTGTGTCACCTGTGTGTCACCTGTGTGTCACCTGTGTGTCACCTGTGTCACCTCTGTGTCACCTGTGTGTTACCTGTGTCACCTGTGTGTCACCTGTGTCACCTGTGTCACCTGTGTCACCTGTGTGTCACCTGTGTGTCACGTGTGTCACCTGTGTGTCACCTGTGTGTCACCTGTGTGTCACCTGTGTCACCTCTGTGTCACCTGTGTGTTACCTGTGTCACCTGTGTGTCACCTGTGTCACCTGTGTCACCTGTGTCACCTGTGTGTCACCTCTGTCACCTGTGTCACCCCCCCATTGTCACCTGTGCCCCCCCGACACCCCCAGACCCTTTCCCACCTCCCAACCCCCCCCAGTCCCACCCAAACCCCCCCCTGATTCCCCCCAAAAATCCACCCAGACCCCCCCAAATCCTCCCCAGAACCCCCCAAAACCCTTCCAAATCCTCCCCAGAATCCCCAAATCCCCCCAAACCCCCCAAACTCCTTCAAATCCCCCAGACCCCCCCCCAAAACCCCCCAGAACCCCCAAATCCCCCCCAAATTCCCCCCAAAACCCCCCCAAATCCCACCCAAATCCCACCCAAATTCCCCCCAAATCCCACCCAACCCCCCCCCAAAACCCCTCTGATTTCCCCCCAAACCCCCCAAGTCCCCCCCAAACCCCCCAGACCGACCCAAATCCCCCCCAGACCCCCCCAAACCCCCTGACTCCCCCGTGCCCCCGTGCACGTGCCCGGTGCCCGCAGGTGGTGGCCACGCTGGAGGGGCACGAGAACGAGGTGAAGGCCGTGGCCTGGGCACCCTCGGGGGCACTGCTGGCCACCTGCAGCCGCGACAAGAGCGTCTGGGTCTGGGAGGGTGAGTGACCACTGACCACTGACCACTGACCAGTGACCACACTGACCACTGACCAGTGACCAGTGACTGCAGTGACCACAGTGACCACAGTGACCAGTGAGCACTGACCCCCCTGGGCACCCTCGGGGGCACTGCTGGCCACCTGCAGCCGCGACAAGAGCGTCTGGGTCTGGGAGGGTGAGTGACCACTGACCACTGACCACTGACCAGTGACCAGTGACTGCAGTGACCAGAGTGACCACTGAGCACTGACCACACTGACCACTGACCCCCCTGGGCACCCTCGGGGGCACTGCTGGCCACCTGCAGCCGCAACAAGAGCGTCTGGGTCTGGGAGGGTGAGTGACCACTGACCACAGTGACCACAGTGACCACTGACCAGTGACCAGTGACCAGTGACCACAGTGACCACAGTGACCACAGTGACCAGTGAGCACTGATCCCCCTGGGCACCCTCGGGGGCACTGCTGGCCACCTGCAGCCGCGACAAGAGCGTCTGGGTCTGGGAGGGTGAGTGACCACTGACCACTGACCACAGTGACCACTGACCACACTGACCACTGACCAGTGACCAGTGACTGCAGTGACCACAGTGACCACAGTGACCAGTGAGCACTGACCCCCCTGGGCACCCTCGGGGGCACTGCTGGCCACCTGCAGCCGCGACAAGAGCGTCTGGGTCTGGGAGGGTGAGTGACCACTGACCACTGACCAGAGTGACCACTGACCACACTGACCACACTGACCACAGTGACCACACTGACCACTGACCACACTGACCACACTGACCACTGCCCACACTGACCACTGACCACACTGCCCACACTGACCACTGTCCCCTGTCCCCGCAGTGGACGAGGAGGAGCAGGAGTTCGAGTGTGTCAGCGTGCTGAGCGCCCACAGCCAGGACGTCAAACACGTGGTGTGGCACCCCAGCCAGGAGGTGGGGACATGGGGACACCTGGGGGGACATGGGGGGACACCTGGGGGGACATGGGGACACCTGGGGGGACATGGGGACACCTAGGGACACACCTGGGGGGACATGGGGGGACACCTGGGGGGACATGGGGGGACACCTGGGGGGACACCTGGGGGGACATGGGGGGACATGGGATCACCTGGGGGGACACCTGGGGGGACATGGGGGGACCTGGGGACACCTGGGGGGACATGGGGGGACACCTGGGGACACCTGGGGGGACATGGGGACACGTGGGGACACACCTGGGGGGACACCTGGGACACCCCAAACTCTACCAGGGACACACCTGGGACACCTGGGAGGAGCTGGGACACACCTGGGGACACCCCAAACTCCCACAGGACCCCCCCAGAGACCCCCAAGACCCCCAGACCCTGTCAGGGTCCCATTCATGTCCCCAATGTCCCCAGTGTCCCAATTCCCCCCAGTGTCCCCACTCCCCCCAGTGTCCCCGGTGTCCCCAACGATGTCCCCATGTCCCCAGCTGCTGGCCAGCACCAGCTACGACGACACGGTGTGATCCCAGTGTCCCCAGTCCTCCCAGTGTCCCCAATCCCCCCAGTGTCCCCAGTCCCCCCAGTGTCCCCAGCGGTGTCCCCAACGTGTCCCCAACGTGTCCCCAACGTGTCCCCAACGTGTCCCCAGCTGCTGGCCAGCGCCAGCTACGACGACACGGTGCGGCTGTACCGCGAGGACGAGGACGACTGGGTGTGCTGTGCCACCCTGGAGGGACACACGTCCACCGTGTGGGCAGTGGCCTGGGAGCGCTCCGGCCAGCGCCTGGTGTCCTGCAGCGATGACCGCACCCTGCGCGTGTGGCAGCGCAGCCCGGCACACGGTGAGGGACACGGGGACACGGGGACAGGGACAGGGACATGGGGACATTGGGGACAGGGACACAGGGACAGGGACATGGGGACAGGGACATGGGGACAGGGACTCGTGTCCTGTAGCGATGACCGCACCCTGCGCGTGTGGCAGCGCAGCCCGGCACACGGTGAGGGACACGGGGACACGGGGACATGGGGACATGGGGACATTGGGGACAGGGACACAGGGACAGGGACATGGGGGCATGGGGACATTGGGGACATTGGGGACAGGGACATGGGGACAGGGGGACATGGGGGCATGGGGACATTGGGGACATGGGGACATGGACACGGGGACAGGGACAGGGGGACATGGGGACATGGGGACAAGGGACATGGGGGCATGGGGACATGGGGACATGGGGACATGGGGACAGGGACATGGGGACATGGGGACATGGGGACAGGGACTCGTGTCCTGCAGCGATGACCGCACCCTGCGCGTGTGGCAGCGCAGCCCGGCACACGGTGAGGGACACGGGGACAGGGACAGGGGGACACGGGGACATGGGGACATGGGGACAGGGACATGGGGACATTGGGGACATGGGGGACATTGGGGACATGGGGACAGGGACTCGTGGCCTGCAGCGATGACCGCACCCTGCGCGTGTGGCAGCGCAGCCCGGCACACGGTGAGGGACACGGGGACAGGGACAGGGGGACACGGGGACATGGGGACATGGGGACAGGGACATGGGGACATTGGGGACATGGGGGACATTGGGGACATGGGGACAGGGACTCGTGGCCTGCAGCGATGACCGCACCCTGCGCGTGTGGCAGCGCAGCCCAGCACACGGTGAGGGACACAGGGACACGGGGACAGGGACAGGGACATGGGGACATGGGGGACATTGGGGACAGGGACACGGGGACATGGGGACATGGGGACATGGGGACATGGGGACAGGGACACGGGGACATTGGGGACATTGGGGACAGGGACATGGGGACAGGGACATGGGGACATGGGGACATTGGGGACATTGGGGACAGGGACACGGGGACAGGGACATGGGGACAGGGACATGGGGACAGGGACACGGGGACAGGGACATGGGGACATGGGGACAGGGACATGGGGACAGGGACACGGGGACAGGGACACGGGGACATGGGGACATTGGGGACAGGGACACGGGGACAGGGACATGGGGACAGGGACATGGGGACAGGGACATGGGGACATTGGGGACATGGGGACAGGGACATGGGGACAGGGACATGGGGGCATGGGGACATTGGGGACATGGGGACAGGGACATGGGGACAGGGACTCGTGTCCTGCAGCGATGACCGCACCCTGTGGGGGTGGACACCCCAGTGATGTCCCCAATGATGTCCCCAATGTCCCCAGGCGGTGGCACGGAGCACAGCTGGCAGTGTGTGTGCCCATGTCCCCAATGTCCCTGTGATGTCCCCAATGTCCCCAATGTCCCCAGTGATGTCCCCAATGTCCCCAGTGATGTCCCCAATGTCCCCAATGTCCCCAGGCGGTGGCACGGAGCACAGCTGGCAGTGTGTGTGCACCCTGTCCGGGTACCACGGGCGCAGCATCTACGACGTGGCCTGGTGAGCACCGGGGACATCGGGGACATTGGGGACACCTCCCTGGGGACATTGGGGACACCTCCCTGGGGACACCGGGGACACCTCCCTGGGGACACCAGGGACACCTCCCTGGGGACACCGGGGACACCTCCCTGGGGACACCGGGGACACCTCCCTGGGGACATTGGGGACACCTCCCTGGGGACACCAGGGACACCTCCCTGGGGACACCAGGGACACCTCCCTGGGGACACCGGGGACACCTCCCTGGGGACAGGGACACCTCCCTGGGGACACCAGGGACACCTCCCTGGGGACAGGGACACCTCCCTGGGGACACCAGGGACACCTCCCTGGGGACACCGGGGACACCTCCCTGGGGACACTGGGGACACCTCCCTGGGGACATTGGGGACACCTCCCTGGGGACACCAGGGACACCTCCCTGGGGCCCTGTCCCCTCCCTGTGGCCCTCCAGATGCCACCACTCTGGTGACGCCTCCAGGTGCCACCCCTCCCCTCCCCTCCCTGTGTCCCCAGGTGCCACCTTGTCCCCTCCCTGTTCTCTGTCCCCACCCTGACCCTGTCCCTGTCCCCTGCCAGATGCCACCTGTCCCCTGTCCCTTGTCCCCTCAGTGACCCTCTTCCTGTCCCCTACCCAGATGCCACCTGACCACTGTCCCTGTCCCTGCCAGGTGCCACCCATCCCTGTCCCCTCCCTGTCCCTGTCCCCTGCAGGTGCCACCCGTCCCTGTCCCTGTCCCTGCCAGGTGTCACCTGTTCCCTGTCCCCTCCCTATCCCTGCCCAGGTGCCACCTGTCCCCTGTCCCTTCCCTGTCCCTGTCCCCACAGGTGCCACCTGTCCCCTGTCCCCTCCCTGTCCCTGCCCAGGTGCCACCTGTCCCTGTCCCCTCCCTGTCCCTGCCCAGGTGCCACCTGTCCCTGTCCCCTCCCTGTCCCTGCCAGGTGCCACCTGTCCCTGTCCCCCGTCCCTGCCAGGTGCCACCTGTCCCCTCCCTGTCCCCGCAGGTGCCACCTGTCCCTGTCCCTGTCCCTGCCCAGGTGCCACCTGTCCCTGTCCCTGCCAGGTGCCACCTGTCCCTGTCCCCTCCCTGTCCCCGCAGGTGCCACCTGTCCCCTGTCCCCTGTCCCTGTCCCTGCCGGGTGCCACCTGTCCCTGTCCCTGTCCCTGCCGGGTGCCACCTGTCCCCTCCCTGTCCTTGCCAGGTGCCACCTGTCCCTGTCCCTGTCCCCACAGGTGCCACCTGTCCCCATCCCTGTCCTTGCCAGGTGCCACCTGTCCCCTGTCCCTGTCCTCGCAGGTGCCACCTGTCCCCTCCCTGTTCCTGCCAGGTGCCACCTGTCCCTGTCCCTGCCAGGTGCCACCTGTCCCCTGTCCCTGTCCCTGCCGGGTGCCACCTGTCCCCTCCCTGTCCCCGCAGGTGCCACCTGACGGGCGCGGTGGCCACGGCGTGCGGTGACGACGCCGTGCGGGTGTTCGAGGAGGTGGCCCCGGCGTCCCCGGGCTCCCCGGTGACGTTCGGGCTGGCGGCGCAGGTGCCGCGGGCGCACGCGCAGGACGCCAACGGCGTGGCCTGGCACCCGCGGGAGCCGGGGCTGCTGGCGTCCTGCGGCGACGACGGCGACGTCGCCTTCTGGCGCTACCAGCGCCCCGACGGCCTCTGAGGGGCGCCAGCGCACCGAGGGGGCACCTCGGGGACCTCCCGGGCACCGAGGGGACGTTCAGGGCATCGAGGGCACCTCCTGGGCACCACGGGGACCTCCTGGAACCTCCTGTGGCCTCCAGAACCTCCTGTGGGCTCCAGGATCACCCAATGTTCTCCAGAACCTCCCCCCATGGCCTCCAGGGCACTGAGGGCACCTCCTGGGCACCACAGGGATGTTCAGGGCACCAAGTGGACCTCCAGGACACAGAGGCCACCTCTGGGGCACCTCGGGGACCTCCAGGAACCTCCTGTAGGCTCCAGGATCACCAATGTCCTCCAGAACGTCCCCATGGCCTCCAGGACACCTTGGGGACCTCCTGGGCACCGAGGGCACCTCCAGAACCTCCTGTGGCCTCCAGGATCACCCAATGTTCTCCAGAACCCCCCCCCATGGTCTCCAGAAATTTCCTGTGGCCTCCAGCACCTCCTGTGGTCTCCAGGACACCTCGGGGACCTCCAGGAACCTCCTGTGGCGTCCAGGCTCACCCAATGTTCTCCAGAACCCCCTGTGCCCTCCAGGAGCTTCCCAAGTTGTCCAGAACCTTCTCAAGTCCTCCAGAACCCCTTTGTGTCCTCCAGGACTCCCCCAAAGTCCTCCAGGACCCCTGAAGTTCTCCAGAACCTTCCCAAGTTCTCCAGAACCCCTTTGTGTCCTCCAGGACTCCCCAAAGTGCTCCAGGACCCCCAAAGTTCTCCAGAATTTTCCCAAATGTTCTCCAGAACCCTCCCAAGTTCTCCAGGACCCCCCAAAGTCCTCCAGGACCCCCAAAGTTCTCCAGAATTTTCCCAAATGTTCTCCAGAACCCTCCCAAGCCCTCCAGGACCTCGCGAGCCCCCGTGCCCGGTTGGGTCTGTGGGGTCGGGAGCGCCGGGGCGGCGCCGGGGTTGGGGTCCCAGAGCCAATAAAAACGCACGGATCCCACCGGGACCCACGGGGTTTGGGATCCAGCAGGGTTTGGGATCGATTGAGGGGTTTGGGATCCAGCAGGGGTTTGGGATCCAGCGGGGTTTGGGATCAATTGAGGGGTTTGGGATCCAGCAGGGGTTTGGGATTTGGGGATTTGGGATCCATCAGGGATTTGGGGATTTGGGATTGATCGGGGATTTGGGATCTGGGAATTTGGGATCGATTGGGGATTTAGGATCAATTGGTGGGTTTGGGATCGGGGAGTTTGGGATCCAAGAATTTTGGGATCCATGAATTTGGGATCACGGATTTGGGACTGGGGAATTTGGGATCGGGGAATTTGGGATCCAGGGGTTTGGGGTTGGGGAATTTGGGGTTCAAGAGTTTGGGATCCAAGAATTTTGGGTTTCAGGAATTTGGAATCCCAAGAGTTTGGGATCTGGGAATTTGGGATCGGGGAATTTGGGATCCCGAGGCTTTGGGGTCCAGGAATTTGGGATCAGGGAATTTGGGATCCAGCACCGAGGCCGAGTCACATCCTGAAGTTTATTCCAACCTAAAAAAAAACTCTGTACAAAACGTCCAAACCCTAAAAACCAACAGGAGGAGACCCGGGGGGGCTTAGGGGATTTTTAGGGGATTTTGTAGGATTTTATGGAGTTCTGATGGGATTCCAAGGGATTTTTATGGGATTTTCTGGTATTTTACAGTATTTGGGTGGGTTTTTGGGATTCCCTGGGATATTTTGGGATTCCCTGGGATATTTTGGGATTCTGTGGGATTTTGCTGGGATTTCACTGGGATTTTTGGGATTCTGTGAGACTTTGGGTTTTTCTCTGGGATATTTTGAGTTTTTCTCTGGGACTTTTGGGTTTTCCTGAGATATTTTGGGATTCTGTGGGTTTTTTGGGTTTTCTCTGGGATTTTTGGGATTCTGAGGAGCTTTACTGGGAAATTTGGGATTCTGAGGGGTTTTACTGGGATAATTTTGGGTTTTTTCTGGGATTTTTGGGTTTCTCTGGGATATCTGGAATTCTGAGGGATAACTCAGGGTTTCTCTGAGATATCTGGAATTCTTAGGGATAACTCAGGATTTCTCTGGGATATCTGGAATTCTGAGGGACAACTTAGGGATTCTCTGGGATATTTGGGATCCTGAAGGATAAATTTGGATTTTCTCTGGGATTTTTGGGTTTTACTGGGATATTTGGAATCCTGAGGGGTAACTCAGGATTTCTCTGGGATAATTGGAATTCTGAGGGATAACTCAGGGTTTCTCTGGGATAATTGGAATTCTGAGGGATAACTCAGGGTTTCTCTGGGACATCTGGGACCCTGAGGGGTCTCTGGGCTCAGTCGGACTCGGAGTCGCTCTCGGCCTCCTTGACGTCCACGCTGAACTTGTACTCCTGGTCGCAGCCCATGTAGGCGTCGCTCATGAAGAACAGCGTGTAGTGCTGCGCGCCCGCCGCCGGCGCCACGAAGTCCAGCTTCACCTGGCACAGGGACACCAGCGCGGGTCACACGGGGTCACCTGGGGTCACCCGGGGTCACCCAGCCCATGGCACCTCAGTGTCACCCAATGACACCATGGTGTCACCCAGTCCAGCTTCACCTGGCACAGGGACACCACCCGGGGTCACCTGGGGTCACCCAGTGTCACCCAGCCTGTGGCACCACTGTGTCACCCAGTGCAGCTTCACCTGGCACAGGGACACCAGCGCGGGTCACACAGGGTCACCTGGGGTCACCCAGGGTCACCCGGGGTCACCCAGCCCATGGCACCTCAGTGTCACCCAGTCCAGCTTCACCTGGCACAGGGACACCACCCGGGGTCACCTGAGGTCACCCGGGGTCACCTGAGGTCACTCTGGTGTCACCCAGCCTGTGGCACCTCAGTGTCACGCAGTGCCACCCCCCTTCATGTCACCCCAGTGTCACCCCAGTGTCCCCAGTATCACCCCCAGTGTTACCTGACTGTCACCCCAGTGCCACCCCAGTGCCACCCCGGTGCCACCCCAGTGCCACCCCGTTGTCCCCCCGTTGTCACCTTGGCCTTCTGCTGCAGCGTCAGGCGTTTGATGGAGATGAGGCTGTTGGACTTGGAGTCCCCGATCACCACCCACCAGCCCTCCTCGCGCTTCTGCGGGGACATCATCGGGGACATGGGGGACATCAGGGACATCAGTGACACTGCCACCTCAGTGCCACCCCACCACCACCCACCAGCCCTCCTCGCGCTTCTGTGGGGACATTGGGGACATTACTGGGGACATCGGGGGACACGGGGACGGGTGGGATGGATGGGTTGGGATGGAGAGGTTGGGATGGATGGGTTGGGATGGAGAGGTTGGGATGGAGGGGTTGGGATGGAGGGGTTGGGATGGAGAGGTTGGGATGGAGGGGTTGGGATGGAGGGGTTGGGATGGAGGGGTTGGGATGGAGGTTGGGATGGAGGTTGGGATGGAGGGGTTGGGATGGAGGTTGGGATGGAGGTTGGGATGGATGGGTTGGGATGGAGGGGTTGGGATGGAGGTTGGGATGGATGGGTTGGGATGGATGGGTTGGGATGGAGGTTGGGATGGAGGGGTTGGGATGGAGGTTGGGATGGAGGGGTTGGGATGGATGGGTTGGGATGGAGGGGTTGGGATGGAGGTTGGGATGGAGGGGTTGGGATGGAGGTTGGGATGGAGGGGTTGGGATGGATGGGTTGGGATGGAGGGGTTGGGATGGAGGGGTTGGGATGGATGGGTTGGGATGGAGGGGTTGGGATGGAGGTTGGGATGGAGGGGTCCTGATCCCGCGGTACCTGCGGGAACAGGGGGGCGATGACCGGCCCCGTGACCTCCTCCTCACGCTCCAGCTGCACCAGCACCACCACGGGGCCACCGCTGGGGACAGGGACAGTCAGTGACCCCAAACCCCAAACCCCAAACTGATCCCATCCCAAACCCCAAACTGATCCCATCCCAAACCCCAAACCCCAAATATCCCATCCCAGCACCACCACGGGGTCAGGAACACTGGGATCACACCCCAACCCCAAACGATCCCAATGATCCCAGTGACTCCAATGACCCCGTTGATCCCATACAGACCTGCGGATGCTGTCCCTGTCCCCCACCGCTAGGACAGCTCCGTGTTGGGGCAGCGGTTGAAGAACCATCCCCATGACCCCATCCCAACGGTCCCAACAATCCCAATGACCCCAATCTCATCCCCGATGACCCCAATGATCCCAATCCCATCCCAGTGACCCCAATCCCATCCCAATGACCCCAATCCCAATCCCGATGACCCCAATGACCCCAATCCCATCCCAGTGACCCCAATGACCTCAATCCCATCCCAATGACCCCAATCCCAACCCCGATGACCCCAATCCCAACCCCGATGACCCCAATGACCCCAATCCCAATCCCAATGACCCCAATCCCATGCGATGACCCCAATAACCCAAATCCCATCCCAATGACCCCAATCCCAATCCCAATGACCCCAATCCCATCCCGATGACCCCAATCCCAATCCCATCCCAGTGACCCCAATCTCATCCCCGATGACCCCAATGACCCCAATCCCAACCCTGATGACCCCAATGACCTCAATCCCGATGACCCCGATGACCCCAATCCCAATCCCGATGACCCCAATCCCAATCCCGATGACCCCGATGACCCCAGTCCCAATCCCGATGACCCCGATGACCCCGATGACCCCAGTCCCATCCCGATGACCCCGATGACTGGGTCTCACCTGCGGATGTTGTCCCTGTCCCCCACCTCGTAGGACAGCTCGATGTTGGGGTAGCGGTTGCAGAAGCGCGCCACGTCGGCGATCTGCGCCTCGGGCAGCTGCAGCAGCGCCGTGCGCTCCTCGTCCTCCATCTCCATGATGTCAAACACGCTCTCCACGCCCTGCAATCCCCACCATCGGCCCAAGGTGTCCCCAGGGTGTCACCTGGGTGTCCCCAAAGTGTCCCCAAGGTGTCTCCAAAGTGTCACCAAGGTGTCCCCAAAGTGTCCCCTGTGTGTCCCTTGGTGTCCCCAAAGTGTCCCCTGGGTGCCCCCAAGATGTCCCCAAGGTGTCCCCTGGGTGTCCCTTAAGTCCCCAAGGTGTCCCCTGTGTGTCCCTTGGTGTCCCCAAGGTGTCCCCTGGGTATCCCTAAGATGTCCCTAAAGTATCCCGTGGGTCCCAAGGTGCTCCCAAAGTGTCCCCAAGGTGTCCCCAAAGTATCCCGTAGGTCCAAGGTGTCCCCTGAGTATTCCCTGGGTGTCCCAAAGGTGTCCCCAAGGTATCCTGTGGGTCCAAGGTGTCCCCTGGGTGTCCCTGAAGTGTCCCATGGGTCCCAAGGTGTCCCCTGGGTGTCCCCAAGATGTCCCTGAAGTATCTCATGGGTCCAAGGTATCCCCTGAGTGTCCCAAGGTGTCCCCTGAGTGTCCCCAAGGTGTCCCCTGGGTGTCCCCAAAGTGTCCCCTGAGTGTCCCCAAGGTGTCCCCTGGGTGTCCCCAAGATGTCCCTGAAGTATCTCATGGGTCCAAGGTGTCCCCTGGGTGTCCCCAAGGTGTCCCCTGGGTGTCCTGTGGGTCCAAGGTGTCCCCTGGGTGTCCCTAAAGTGTCCTGTGGGTCCCAAGGTGTCCCCTGGGTGTCCCCAAGATGTCCCCTGGGTGTCCCCAAGGTGTCCCCTGAGTGTCCCCAAGGTGTCCCCTGGGTGTCCCCAAGATGTCCCTGAAGTATCTCATGGGTCCAAGGTGTCCCCTGGGTACCGTGTGGGTCCCAAGGTGTCCCCTCAGTGTCCCCCGTGTCCCCCGGTGTCCCCGGGTGTCCCCGGGCCGTACCTTGTCCGTGCAGCGTTTGATGTGCTCCGAGGTGAAGTGGGGCAGCTGCTTCAGGTACGAGTCCTTGGACCACATGGCCTGAGTGACCATCTGGGCCAGCTCCATGGCGGCCAGCGCCGGGCTGAGCCAGCCATTGCTGGACAGCACGTCCACGCAGGCCTGGATCAGCCGGATGGCCTGGACACACGGACACAGCGGTCAGGGGTGCTCAGTGGTGGTCAGTGGTGGTCAGGCATGGTCAGTGGTGGTCAGGGATGGTCAGTGGTGGTCAGGGATGGTCAGGGATGGTCAGTGGTGGTCAGTGACAAGGACATGGACACAGGCAGCCATTGCTGGACAGCACGTCCACGCAGGCCTGGATCAGCCGGATGGCCTGGACACACGGACACAGCGGTCTGGGGTGCTCAGGGATGGTCAGTGGTGGTCAGTGGTGGTCAGGGATGGTCAGTGACATGGACAGGGATGGTCAGTGGTGGTCAGGGATGATCCGTAGTGGTCAGTGATGATCAGTGATGATCAGTGGTGCTCAGGGATGGTCAGGGGTGGTCAGCGATGGTCAGTGGTGGTCAGCGATGGTCAGTGACACGGACAGGGGTGGTCAGTGACAGCCAGGGATGGGGTCCTCATGGGATGGACCCAGACTGAAGCAGTTCCTGCAGAACTGACCCCATGGAAGAGTGACCACATGGGGCAATCCCTGGAGAACTGACCACAGGGGATGGTCCCAGGCTGGAATTCCTGAAGAACTGAACCCATGGGATGGAATTCCTGAAGAACTGACCCCAGGGGATGGAATTCCTGGAGAACTGACCCCAGGGGATGGAATTCCTGAAGAACTGACCCCAGGGGATGGAATTCCTGGGGAACTGACGCTATGGAATGGAATTCCTGAAGAACTGACCCCAGGGGACGGAATTCCTGGGGAACTGACCCCAGGGGACGGAATTCCTGGGGAACTGACCCCAGGGGACGGAATTCCTGAAGAACTGACCCCAGGGGATGGAATTCCTGAAGAACTGACCCCAGGGGATGGAATTCCTGGAGAACTGACCCCATGGGATGGAATTCCTGAAGAACTGACCCCAGGGGATGGAATTCCTAGAGAAGTGACCCCAGGGGACGGAATTCCTGAAGAACTGATCCCAGGGGATGGAATTCCTGAAGAACTGAACCCATGGGATGGAATTCCTGGGGAACTGACCCCAGGGGACGGAATTCCTGAAGAACTGATCCCAGGGGATGGAATTCCTAGAGAAGTGACCCCATGGGATGGAGCAACCCCTGGAGAACGTCATTATCCTGCCCCACTTTCCCATAAATCCCACCCCACCCCAAACCCGGCCCGTTTTCCCACGACGGCTGCGGGATCCCTCCGGCTCCTCACCCCAAGAACCTCTGCTGCAGCCCCCATGCCCCAAGCGGGGTTTTGGGATCGGGGCTCCCACCTTGCTGAGGATCTCCTCGGTGTCCGACTGCAGCTCCGCGCTCAGCTGCATCCGGGACAGGTGGGCCTGGAGCAGCAGGTTGGTCTTGACATGGGGGTCGTTGAATTTGGGGTTGGTCAGTTTGTGGGGCACCTTCTGGGACAGCTGGGGGTGGAGGAGAAACCCTTTAGGGCCCGACCCCCAAATCGGTGCTCGACCCCAAAAACAGCGTCATCACCGGGGTGGGGGAGGGAGGGAGGGAGGTTTGGGGTTATGGAATGAACGGGGTTGGGGTTGTTGAGTGCTCATCCCATCTCAGCCCAATCCCGATCCCATGGATCCCATTCCATCCCATCCCATTGCTCCCATGGATCCCATTCCATCCCATCCCATTGATCCCATTGATCTCATCCTCATCCCACCCCATCCCAATCCCAATCCTATTGATCCCATCCCATCCCACTGATCCTACTAATCCTATTCCCAACCCATCCCATTGATCCTACTGATCCCGCCCCATTGATCCCATCCCATTGATCCCACTGATCCCAACCCAATGATCCCATTGACCCCATCCCATGGATCCCACTGATCCCACGGATCCCGGACGTGGCGCAGCAGGTTGTCCTCGTGGTGCCGGATGGGGATGTTCCCATTAATCCCATCCCATTGATCCCACTGACCCCATCCCATTGATCCCACTGACCCCATTGATCCCACTGACCCCATCCCATGGATTCCATGGATCCCACTGACCCCATTGACTCCATCCCATGGATTCCATGGATCCCATTGACTCCATCCCATGGATTCCATGGATCCCATTGACCCCATTGACCCCATCCCATGGATTCCATGGATCCCATTGACCCCATCCCATGGATTCCATGGATCCCATGGATCCCATTGACCCCATCCCACGGATTCCATGGATCCCATGGATCCCATTGACCCCATCCCATGGATTCCATGGATCCCATTGATCCCATCCCATGGATCCCATGGATCCCACGGATCCCACTGATCCCGGACCTGGCGCAGCAGGTTGTCCTCGTGGTGCCGGATGGGGATGTTCTCGTACTCGGCGGCGTTGGAGATGATCTCCAGCAGCCCCCGCACCTTGGTCTTGGCGTTGAGGGACATGCTGAACAGTTCTGGGGGCAAACACACAAAAATTGGGAATTTTGGGGATAAAACACCCAGAAACTGGGAATTCTAGGGAGAAAACACACAAAAATTGGGGAATTCTGGGGATAAAATGCACAAAAAATGGGGGATTTTGGGGAGGAACACACAAAAAGGGGGATTTTGGGGAGAAACACACAAAAAAATTGGAAATTCTGGAGGGAAAACCGAAACCCAGGGATTTTCTGGAAGGAAAATAAACAAACCCACGGATTTTTGGGACAACACGCCAAAAATGGGAATTTTAGGGGGGAAACCCCCAAACCCATCGATTTTTTGGTTGAAACCCCAAAACCCATAGATTTTTTTGGGGAAAACCCCAACCCATGGATTTTTTTTGGGGAAAACCCCCAAACCCATGGATTTTTTGGTTGAAACCCCCAACCCCATGGATTTTTTGGGGAAAACCCCCAACCCCATGGATTTTTTGGGGGGAAAACCCCAACCCCATGGATTTTTTTTGGGGAAAACCCCAACCCCATGGGTTGTTTTGGGGGAAAACCCCCAACCCCATGGATTTTTTTTGGGGAAAACCCCCAACCCCATGGATTTTTTTGGTTGAAATCCCCAAACCCATGGATTTTTTGAGGGAAAACCCCCAACCCCATGGATTTTTTGGTTGAATTCCCCAAACCCATGGATTTTTTTTGGGAAAACCCCCAAACCCATGGATTTTTTTGGTTTAAATCCCCAAACCCATGGATTTTTTAGTTGAAATGCCCAACCCCATTGGTTTTTTTTTGGTTGAAACCCCCAACCCCATAGATTTTTTTGGGGAAAACCCCCAACCCCATGGATTTTTTGGTTGAAACCCCCAAACCCATAGATTTTTTTGGTTGAAACGCTCAACCCCATTGGTTTTTTTTTGGTTGAAACGCCCAACCCCATGGATTTTTTTTGGGGGAAAACCCCCAAACCCATTGATTTTTTTGGGGGAAAACCCCCGTCCCCATGGATTTTTTGGGGGAAAACCCTGTCCCCATGGATTTTTGGGGGGAAAACCCCTGTCCCCATGGATTTTTTGGGGGAAAGGGCCTGGATCCCGGGGTTTGGGGGCACCTATGGTGGTGTAGTTGATGTAGTAGTAGGCGGCGATCATGCCCAGGTTGAGGGGCGCCACGTCCATCTCGTCCTCGATGCTGATGCACTTGGACTGCTCCAGGTCGCTGAGGGTCTGCTCCACCAGCTCCGACAGGTGATCCGACAGGTGACGGTGGGACACGCCTGCGGGGATCGTGGGATCATGGGGGTGATGGGATCATGGGAATGGTGGGATTGGGAATGATGGGGTGGGAATGGTGGCATCATGGGATCATGGGAATGATGGGATCATGGGAATGATGGGGTGGGAATGGTGGCACCGTGGGATCATGGGAGTGATGGGATGGGAATGATGGGATTGGGACGGATGAGGTGGGAATGGTGGGATCATGGGATCATGGGGATGATGGGATTGGTATGGATGGGATGGGAACAGTGGGATCATGGGAGTGATGGGATCATGGGAATGATGGGATTGGGATGGATGGAATGGGATTGGTGGGATCATGGGAATGATGGGATTGGGATGGATGGGGTGGGGTGGGATGTGATGGGATCATGGGATGGGAATGATGGGATGGGGATGGATGAGGTGGGAATGGTGGGATCATGGGATCATGGGAGTGATGGGATGGGAATGGTGGGATCATGGGTTGGGAATGATGGGATTGGGATGGATGGGGTGGGGTGGGATGCAATGGGAATGATGGGATCATGGGTTGGGAATGATGGGATTGGGATGGATGAGGTGGGAATGGTGGGATCATGGGAATGATGGGATGGGAATGATGGGGTGGGGTGGGATGAGATAATGGGGTAATGGGATCATGGGATGGGAATGATGGGATGGGGATGGATGGGGTGGGGTGGGATGCAATGGGATAATGGGATCATGGGACAATGGGATGGGAATGATGGGGTGGGAATGGTGGGATCATGGGAATGGTGGGATCATGGGATGGGAATGATGGGATGGGATGGGGTGGGGTGGGATGCAATGGGATCACGGGATAACGGGATAGGGTAATGGGATGGGATTGGGATGGATGGGGTGGGGTAGAATGAGATAAGGGGGTAGTGGGATGATGGGATGCGATGGGATGGGAATGATGGGATTGGGATAGATGGGATGGGGTGGGATGCAGTGGGATAATGGGATCATGGCATCATGACATCATGGGATAATGGGATGTTGGGATAGTGACATGGGGTGATAGGATGGGATGGGATAATGGGATGGGATGAGATAATGGAGTAATGGGATAATGGAGTAATGGAGTAATGGAATAATGGGATGAGATAATGGAATGGGGTAATGGCATAAAGAGAATATGGGATAACGGGATAGTGGGAGGATGGGATCCATGGGATCCATGGCATGGGACGGGCCGGGATTTCCAGCACGGTTACCAGCCCAGGACATTCCCAAGGAGCGGTCCCAGGCTGCAGGAGCTCCCTGCCGGCGCGCAGATCCCATTCCCACCTTGCAGGTTGTAGTAGTTGGGGTTCTGGGTCATCCTGCGGTACAGGAAGGTCCAGGTCAGGTAGTCCACGGCGTCCTGCTTGTTCTCGATGGTCTTGGTGACGATCTCGGCGTTGAAGTGGTCGTGCATGCAGTGGTCCAGGTGTGACTCCACCGGCAGCGGCTCGTACAGGAACTTCTTGAAGAAATCCTGAGGCGGGATGGGCAGGAAAAGGGAAAGAATTCAAGAATTCATCCCAAAAATGCCGTGGGATCGCCCAGTGCGGCGCTCTGGGAGGGTTTGGATTGTCCTCGTGGTGATCCCAACCCTGAGTGAGGAGGGTTTGGATGCCATCTCATCCATCCCACCCCATCCCATGGATCCCATGGATGCCACTCCATCCCAGCCCATTGATCTCATTGATCCCACTGATCCCATCCCAACTGATCCCACTGCTTCCATCCCATCCCATCGATCCCATTCCATCCCATCCCAATCCTTTTCATCCTATTCCATTCCATTCCATTCCATTCCATTCCATTCCATTCCATTCCATTCCATTCCATTCATTTTCATCCCATCCCAATCCTTTTCATCCCATCCCATGGATCCCATCGATCCCATTCCATTCCATTCCATCCCATTCCAATCATTTTCATCCCATCCCAATCCTTTTCATCCCATCCCATGGATCCCATCCCATGGATCCCATCCCATCCCATTGATCCCATCCCAACTGATCCCACTGATTCCATCCCATCCCATTGATCCCATCCCATCGATCCCATTCCATCCCATCCCAATCCTTTTCATCCCATCCCATGGATCCCATCCCATCCCATTGATCCCATTCCATTCCATTCCATTCCATTCCATTCCATTCCATTCCATTCCATCCCATTCATCCCATCCCATTGATTCCATTCCAATCCCCATCCCACGGATCCCATGGATGCCATTCCATCCAGGCCATTGATCCCACTGATCCCATTGATCCCATCCCAGCATGAGGCCAATCCCGGCCGAGATCCCGGATCCGTGCCCCACCTTCTTGGAGCCCTGGCACATGATGACGCAGCGCCCCTCGTCGTCCTGCAGCGGGCGGTTGGCGTGGCCGACCATCTGCAGCACGTCGTAGATGGGGTAGTCCACGTACCTGCACGGGCACGGCGTCAGCAGCGCGGCACGGAGGGATCCCGTCCCATCCCGACCCCAATCCCAATCCCCATCCCAATCCCATCCATCCTGTCCCACCTGGGATCCCAATCCCCATCCCAATCCCATCCATCCCGTCCCACCTGGGATCCCAATCTCCTCCATCCTGTCCCACCTGAGATCCCAATCCCCATCCCAATCCCATCCATCCCGTCCCACCTGGGATCCCAATCCCATCCCAATCCCATCCATCCCGTCCCCAATCCCCATCCCAATCCCATCCATCCCGTCCCACCTGGGATCCCAATCCCATCCCAATCCCAATCCAATTCATTCTATCTGTGATCCCTTTGATTCCATCCCATCCATCCCAGTCCCTCCCACCTCATGCCATCCCAAATACCATTGCACCCCATCCCATCCATCCCATTCTCAATCCCACCCATCCCACCCCATCCCAAATCCAATCCCATCTCATCCACCCCTATCCCAGTCTCAATCCCATCCCTATCCCAAATCCCATCCCAATCCTATCCATCCCTATACCAATCCCATCCCAATCCCATCCCACCCCAATCTCAATCCCACCCATCCCAAATCCAATCCCATCCCATCCATCCCTATCCCAGTCTCAATCCCATCCCAATCCCACCCCACCCCAA
The DNA here is from genome assembly GCF_024509145.1 of Vidua macroura. NCBI lineage: Eukaryota > Metazoa > Chordata > Aves > Passeriformes > Viduidae > Vidua > Vidua macroura. Next base: position 5,083,092 of record NC_071598.1, on the reverse strand, counting down.
ATCCAATCCCAATCCCATCCCATCCCAATCCCATCCACCCCAACCCCAACCCCAATCCCAACCCCAGTCCCAATCCCAATCCCAATCCCAGTCCCAATCCCAACCCCAGTCCCAACCCCAATCCCAATCCCAATCCCACCCCAAATCCAATCCCAATCCCATCCCATCCCAATCCCATCCACCCCAACCCCAATCCCAATCCGAATTCCAACCCCAACCCCAATCCCAATCCCAACTCCAGTCCCAATCCCAACCCCAATCCCAACCCCAATCCCAATCCCAACCCCAGTCCCAATCCCAACCCCAATCCCAACCCCAACCCCAATCCCAACCCCAATCCCAATCCCAATCCCAACCCCAACCCCAATCCCAACCCCAATCCCAACCCCAACCCCAATCCCAATCTCCTCCCGAGGGGCCGGGGCTGGGCTCACACGTGGATCTTGCCGTTGTAGTACTGCGTGTCCATGATGATCACCAGTCCCAATCCCAACCCCAACCCCAATCCCAACCCCAATCCCAATCCCCTCCCGAGGGGCCGGGGCTGGGCTCACGCGTGGATCTTGCCGTTGTAGTACTGCGTGTCCATGATGATCACCAGGTGGGCCGAGATGTTCATGCCCCAGCAGAGGCTGCGTGAGGCCACCATCACCTGCACGGCTCCTGCGGCGGGGACGGCACCCGGGGTCAGCGCCGACGGAGATCCCGGGATTCCGGCCACCCGGAGACGGCGGGTGGGGAAGATCCCGGAATTTTTGGGGGTGGGAGGTGGAGATTCATGGAGTGGGTTGGGTTGGGTTGGGTTCTGAAGAGCATCCAGTGCCACCCTCAAACCCACCCCATCTCATCCCCTCCAATCCCAATCTCAATCCATCCCATCGTCCCAGCCCCATCCGTCCCAATCCCAATCTCAGTCCCACCCCACCCATCACATCCTAATTTCAATCTCAATCCCACCCTACCCCACCCATCCCAATCCCAATCCCAATCTCTATCCCATCCCATCCATCCCATCAATCCTAACCCCAAAATCAATCTCATCCCATCCCAATCCCGATCCCGATCCCAATGTCTATCCCAAAATCAATCCCATCTCATCCCAATCCCAATCTCAGTCCTAATCTCTATCCCATCCACCCCATAAATCCCAACCCCAAGATCAATCTCATCCCATCCCGATCCCATCCCAAACCCAAATCCCAATCCCAATCTCAATCCCATCCCAGCCATCCCATCAATCCTAACCCCAAAATCAATCTCATCCCATCCCAATCCCAATCCCGATCCCAATGTCTATCCCATCCAAACCCATCCCATCAATCCCAACCCCAAGATCAATCTCATCCCATCCCAATCCCGATCCCGATCCCAATCTCAATCTCTATCCCCTCCTATCCCATCCAAACCCATCCCATCCCCAAGATCAATCCCACCCCAATCCCAATCCCAGTTTCTATCCCATCCCATCCATTCCATTCCATCCCATCCACCCCAACACCAAAATCAATCTCACCCCATCCCAATGCCAATCCCAATGCCGATCCCAATGCCAATCCCAATGCCAATCCCAATGCCAATCCCAATGCCGATCCCAATGCCACCCCCGCTCCCGATGCCGACCCCGCAGCGCTCTCACCGGAGCTGAAGAGCTGCTCCACCACGCGCCGCTCCATGGCCGTGAGCCCCTCGTGCAGGTACCCGACGCCGTTCACCAGCGTCTCCTTCAGCGTGGGGTCGCTCAGCTTCTCCAGGTACGGCACCAGGTCCTTCTCGGCGCAGTGCAGGAACCTGGGGGTATCCGGGACTTGGTCAGCTTGGGAAGGGCCTCTGGGATCACCCATCCCATCCATCCCATCCCATCCCATCCCAATCCCATCCCATCAATCCCATCCCATCAATCCCATCCCATCCCATCAATCCCATCCAATCCCATCCCATCCATCCCATCCCATCCCATCCCAATCCCATCCTATCCCATCAATCCCATCCCATCCCATCCCATCAATCTCATCCCATCCCATCAATCCCATCGCATCCCATCCCATCCCATCCCATCCATCCCATCCCATCCATCCCATCATCTAATCCAATCATCCCATCAATCCCATCCCATCCCAGTCCCATCCCAATCCCATCCCATCAATCCCATCCAATCCCAGTCCCATCCCAACCCCATTCTATCATCTCATCAATCCCATCCCAGTGCCAATCCCATTCCCATCCAACCCCACCCCATGATCCCCTTCTTCTCCAGGTCAAGTCCCCTCAGCTCCCTCAGGAATTCCCCATCTCCACCCCCATATCCCCATATCCCACACCCTGGACATTCTCCAGCCCCATATCCCACACCTGGACATTCTCCAGCCCCATATCCCACACCTGGACCTTCTCCAACCCCACAGCCCATCCCATGGTGTCCCCAGGTGTCACCGGGCAGCTCTGTGGTGTCCCCCAGGTGTCCCCATTCCCATCCCCCTCAGGAATTCCCCATCCCTGGATGTTCTCCAGCCCCACAGCTCATTCCATGGTGTCCCCAGGTGTCCCCATTCCCATCTCCCTCAGGAATTCCTCATCCCTGGACCTTCTCCAGCCCCACAGCCCATCCCGTGATGTCCCCAGGTGTCCCCATTCCCATCTCCCTCAGGAATTCCCCATCCCTGGACCTTCTCCAGCCCCACAGCCCATCCCATGGTGTCCCCATTCCCATCTCCCTCAGGAATTCCCCATCCCTGGACGTTCTCCAACCTCACAACCCATCCTGTGGTGTCCCCATTCCCATCTCCCTCAGGAATTCCCCATCCCTGGACGTTCTCCAGCCCACAGCCCATCCCGTGGTGTCCCCATTCCCATCTCCCTCAGGAATTCCCCATCCCTGGACGTTCTCCAGCCCACAGCCCATCCCGTGGTGTCCCCATTCCCATCCCCCTCAGTAATTCCCCATCCCTGGACCTTCTCCAGCCCCACAGCCCATCCCGTGGTGTCCCCAGGTGTCCCCATTCCCATCTCCCTCAGGAATTCCTCATCCCTGGATGTTCTCCAGCCCCACAGCCCATCCCGTGGTGTCCCCATTCCCACCTCCCTCAGGAATTCCCCATCCCTGGACGTTCTCCAGCCCCACAGCCCATCCCGTGGTGTCCCCAGGTGTCACCAGGCAGCTCTGTGGTGTCCCCCAGGTGTCTCCATTCCCATCTCCCTCAGGAATTCCTCATCTCTGGACGTTCTCCAGCCCCACAGCCCATCCCGTGGTGTCCCCATTCCCATCCCCCTCAGTAATTCCCCATCCCTGGACGTTCTCCAGCCCCACAGCCCATCCCGTGGTGTCCCCAGGTGTCCCCCAGGTGCCACCTGTGGCGCTGGACGTCAGAGGCGCAGGTGGTCAGGATGTTGATGGCCGTGAGCCGGGTCTGCTTGCGGGACGGGACGAAGACCAGGACGGGTTTTTTGGGCGAGTGCTTCATCACGGCGTGGTAGACGGGCTTGGCCATGGACAGCAGCCGCGTCTGCGTGTGGCTGATGTTGAAACCCTGCCAAAAAGCCCAAATCCAGCTGGATCCCAAAGGATTCCCTGCCAAACTGGTGGGAAACGCTGGAAAATCTGCGTAATTCTGGCATGGTAATGATTGATCCTTGGATTGGTGATCAATGGCCAATCCCAATCCCAATCCCAATCCCAATCCAAAATCCATCCAATCCCACTGGATCCCAAAGGATTCCCTGCCAAACTGGCGGGAAACGCTGGAAAATCCACGTAGTTCTGGCATGGTAATGATTGATCCTTGGATTGGTAATCAATGGCCAATCTCAATCCCAATCCAAATCCCAATCCAAAATCCCATCCAATCCCACTGCATCCCAGAGGATTCCCTGCCAAACTGGTGGGAAACGCTGGAAAATCCGCGTAGTTCCGGCATGGTAACAATTGATCCTTGGATTGGTGATCAATGGCCAATCTCAACCGCAATCCCAAGGGATCATGGCCAAGGATTCCCAATGATCCCAAGGGATCATGGCCAAGGATTCCAAATTATTCCAAGGGATCATGGCCAAGAATTACCAACGATCCCAAGGGATCATGGCCAAGAATTAATCGGCCAAGAATGCCCAACAATCCCAAGGGATTATGGCCAAGGATTCCCAACGATCCTAAGGGATTATGGCCAAGGATTACCAATGATCCCAAAGGATCATGGTCAAGGGTTCCCAATGATCCCAAGGGATCATGGCCAAGAATTAATCGGCCAAGAATGACCAACGAACGATCCTAAGGGATTATGGCCAAGGATTCCCAACGATCCCAAGGGATTATGGCCAAGGATTCCCAACGATCCTAAGGGATTATGGCCAAGAATTCCCAACGATCCCAATGGCTTATGGCCAAGGATTACCAATGATCCCAAAGGATTGTGGCTAAGGGTTCCCAATGATCCCAAGGGATCATGGCCAAGAATTAATCGCCCAAGAATTCCCAACGATCCCAACGGATTATGGCCAAGGATTACCAACAATCCCAAGGGATCATGGCCAAGAATTACCAATGATCCCAAGAGATCATGGCCAAGAATTAATCGCCCAAGAATTCCCAACGATCCCAACGGATTATGGCCAAGGATTACCAACAATCCTAAGGGATTATGGCCAAGGATTACCAATGATCCCAAGGGATTATGGCCAAGGATTCCCAACAATCCCAATGGATTATGGCCAAGGATTCCCAACAATCCCAATGGATTATGGCCAAGGATTCCCAATGATCCCAATGGATTATGGCCAAGGATTCCCAACAATCCCAATGGATTATGGCCAAGGATTCCCAATGATCCTAAGGGATTATGGCCAAGGATTACCAATGATCCCAAGGGATCATGGCCAAGGATTCCAAATTATTCCAAGGGATCATGGCCAAGAATTAATCAGTCAAGAATGACCAACGATCCCAATGGATTATGGCGAAGAATTCCCAATGATCCCAAGGGATTATGGCCAAGGATTCCCAACGATCCCAATGGATTATAGCCAGGAATTCCCAACGATCCTAAGGGATTATGGCCAAGGATTACCAATGATCCCAAAGGATCATGGCCAAGAATTAATCGCCCAAGAATTCCCAACGATCCTAACGGATTATGGCCAAGGATTACCAACAATCCCAAGGGATTATGGCCAAAGATTCCCAATGATCCTAAGGGATTATGGCCAAGGATTACCAATGATCCCAAAGGATCATGGCCAAGGGTTCCCAATGATCCCAAGGGATGATGGCCAAGAATTAATCGGCCAAGAATGACCAACAATCCTAAGGGATTTTGGCCAAGGATTCCCAACAATCCCAAGGGATTCTTCCAAGAATCCCGGCCATTCCCGTCCCTACCTGGATGTGCAGCTCCAGGGGCACGGGGCGCACGTTGGGGTGGAAGTTGAAGGTGGCAGTGGCGCTGCAGCCCAGCCAGTGCGCCACGTCCTTGGCGTTGGACAGCGACGAGCTCAGCGCCACGATGCGGATCGGCCGCTCGATCTGCGACGAGATGTAGCGCATGCGCGAGCAGATCACCTCCAGCACGGGCTGTGGGGAAAACAGGATCGGGAATGGGATTGGGATCCATGAGCAGATCACCTCCAGCACGGGCTGTGGGGGAAAATGGGATCAGGAACGGGATCAGGAGTGGGATCTGTGAGCAGATCACCTCCAGCATGGGCTGTGGGGGAAAATGGGATCAGGAACGGGATGAGGAGTGGGATCTGTGAGCAGATCACCTCCAGCATGGGCTGTGGGGGAAAATGGGATCAGGAACGGGATGAGGAGTGGGATCTGTGAGCAGATCACCTCCAGCATGGGCTGTGGGGGAAAATGGGATCAGGAACGGGATCAGGAGTGGGATCTGTGAGCAGATCACCTCCAGCATGGGCTGTGGGGGAAAACAGGATCGGGAATGGGATTGGGATCCATGAGCAGATCACCTCCAGCATGGGCTGTGGGGGAAAATGGGATCGGGAATGGGATTGGAATCCATGAGCAGATCACCTCCAGCACGGGCTGTGGGGAATAAATGGGATCAGGAACAGGATCAGGAGTGGGATCCGTGAGCAGATCACCTCCAGCATGGGCTGTGGGGGAAAATGGGATCAGGAATGGGATTGGGAATGGGATCAGGTGTGGGATCAGGAACAGAATCAGAATCAGGAGTGGGATTGGGAGCAGGATCTGGAGCGGGATCAGGAGCAGGATCAGGATCAGGAGTAGGATCAGGAGCAGGATCAGAAATGGAATCAGGAGCAGGATCAGAAATGGGATCAAGAGTGGGATCAGGAACAGGATCCAAAATGAGATCAGGAATGGGATCAGGAGGAGGATCAGGAATAGGATCATAAAAGGGATCAGGAGTGGGATCAGGAATAAGATTAGGAGCAGGATCAGGACTGTTCCTGGCTGAGATCCACCCAGGACACCCCATGGAAACTCCTTCTGACCTTCCCAAGGCATGGACACTTCCCATCCCACCCCATCCCATCAGCTCCATTCCCGCCAGGAAAACCTGCTCCAAAACAGGTCAAAATCCCACTGGGAACCTCCCGCTGGGGGCTGGACCCATCCCCACCCCAACCCCAGGATTCTCACCCCGTTCTCGCCCCCGATCAGGTGCACTTCATCCACGATGAACAGGTTGACATTCTGGACGTTCTTGCGCTGCTTCCAGCGGCGGGAGAGGATATCCCACTTTTCCGGGGTGCTGATGATGATGTTCCCTTTTCCCAGCAGCTTCAGGTCCGTGCTGGTCTCCCCGGTGAGCAGCACCACCTTCTTGTTGAGGCGCTCCTGGAATTTCTCGTACCAATCCATGAAAACCTGGGGAAACGGGGATCGGCCTCGAATCCGCAAGGTTCTCAACGGATTCATCCGGAATTCATACAGGAGAGGTGGTGTTATCACCAAAACCACCAAATTCCTATCATAATTTCCCTCAAATTGGGGTGACTTCTGCTGAATTCTCCTCATATTTCCCTCAAATTTGGGTAATTCACACCAAATTCTCCTCAAACTGGGACAATTCCCACCAAATTTGCCTCAAAATGGGACAATTCCCACCAAATTCCCCTCAAAATGGGACAATTCCCACCAAATTCTCCTCAATATGGGGCAATTCCCGCCAAACTGAGGCAATTCCCACCAAATTCTCCTCAAAATGGGGCAATTCCTGCCAAACTGAGGCAATTCCCACCAAATTCCCCTCAAAATTGGGCAAGTCCCACCAAATTGAAATAATTCCCACCAAATTCTTCTCAAATTGAGGCAATTCCCACCAAACTGAGGCAATTCCCACCAAATTCACCTCAAAATGGGACAATTTCCACCAAATTCCCCTCAAAATTGGGCAAGTCCCACCAAATTGAAATAATTCCCACCAAATTCTTCTCAAATTGAGGCAATTCCCACCAAACTGAGGCAATTCCCACCAAATTCACCTCAAAATGGGGCAATTCCCACCAAATTGAGGCAATTCCCACCGAATTCACCTCAAAATGGGACAATTCCCTCCAAATTCTCCTCAAAATGGAACAATTTCCACCAAATTCCCCTCAAAATTGGGCAAGTCCCACCGAATTGAAATAATTCTCACCAAATTCCCCTCAAACTGGGACAATTCCCACCAAATTCCCCTCAAAATGGGGCAATTCCCCTCATGTTTCCCTCAAACTGGGACAATTCCCTCCAAATTGAGGCAATTCCCACCAAATTCACCTCAAAATGGGACAATTCCCTCCAAATTCTCCTCAAAATGGGACAATTTCCACCAAATTCACCTCAAACTGGGGCAAGTCCCACCAAATTCTCCTCAAAATGGGGCAATTCCCACCAAACTGAGGCAATTCCCACCAAATTCCCCTCAAAATTGGGCAAGTCCCACCAAATTGAAATAATTCTCACCAAATTCCCCTCAAACTGGGACAATTCCCACCAAATCCCCCCGCGATCCACCCCCAGAAGCATCGCGCCGCGCAAACCCCGAGTCGATCCCGGAGGAACGAGAGGGGCGAAGTTGGGAATTCCCATCTCCAAGGGAATTCCTAGCTGGGAATTCCCCTCTCCAAGGGAATTCCTGGGGTTCACCTGCTCGGCCAGGGCCTCCATGGGGGTGATGTAGACGCAGCGACCCTCGGAATTCTGGAGGAGCATGCGGAGGATGGCGAACTCGGCGCAGATGGTTTTGCCGCTGCCCGTGGGCGCGCCCACGAAGACGTTGTCGTCGCTGTTGTACACCGTGTTGAACACTGGGGGAATTCCCGTGGGTTTAGGGGGAAGAAGAAATTTGGGAATGGGGTGAGGATCCAGCTGGAGTGAGAGGAGGTCCAGGAAAGGCTCTTTAGGGATAAACGACGGATCCCAAAATTCTGGGATGGGATAAAGCACGGATCCTGAAATTCTGGAGTGGGATAATCCATGGATCCCAAAATTCAGGGAATAAGGATAATCCGTGGATCCCAAAACTCTGGGAATGGGGATAATCCATGGATCCCAAAACTCTGGGAATAGGGATAATCCATGGATCCCAAAATTCTGAGAATGGTGCATAAACCATGGATCCAAAATTCAGGGAAGAGGGGATAAATCATGGATCCCAAAACTCTGGAAAGAGAAGATAAACCACAGATCCCAAAACTCTGGGACAGGATAAAACACGGATCCCAAAACTCTTGGAATAATGATAAACCATTGATCCCAAAACTCTGGGAATGGGGGATAAATCACAGATCCCAAAACTCTGGGACAGGATAAACCACGGATCCCAAAACTATGGGATAGGGGATAAACCACAGATCCCAAAATTCTAGGGCAGTATAAACCACAGATCCCAAAACTCTGGGACAGGATAAACCACAGATTCCAAAATTCTAGGACAGGATAAACCATGGATCCCAAAACTCTTGGAATGATGATAAACCATTGATCCCAAAACTCTGGAAATAGGGGATAAACCACAGATTCCAAAACTCTGGGATAGGGGATAAACCACAGATTCCAAAACTCTGGGACAGGATAAACCACGGATCCCAAAACTCTGGGATAGGGGATAAACCACGGATCCCAAAACTCCTGGAATAATGATAAACCATTGATCCCAAAACTCTGGGATAGGGGATAAACCACAGATCCCAAAACTCTGGGATAGGGGATAAACCACAGATCCCAAAACTCTGGGAGAGACGAAACCCACGCGGAATCAGCGCACGGCTCAACCACAACTCCCAGAACCCGCCGAACCCATCACAAACCCCACCCAGCACCAAACCGCGCCAAAATTCCCGCCAAAACCACCAAATCCCGGGAAATCCAGGCGGGATGAAGGCCCACCTTGAGTCTGGATGGGGTTGAAGAAGGGGAACTTGTCCTGGTAGAGGCTCTCGAAGGCGCTGTTCCGCAGCGCCGACACCGGCAGCGGCTGCAGGTCCAGCAGCTCCGTGGGCGGCGGGTATTTTTCCGGAAGGATCAGGTGCCGGAAGGAAACGGGAAGTTGGGTCTCGCAGGCTGGAGGATGGAAAGAATTCCTGGAATTTTCCAGGTGGGTGGATCTGGATCTGCCACGGGGGTGAGGTATGGAGGGATGGGGGTGGGGTTGTGGGGTTGGGAGGAGGGGAAGGGCGTGGGAAATGGATTCCGGAGGTTTGGGTGAGGGGTTAAATCTGGAATTCCAAAGGTTTGGGAATAGGGATAAAAAAGAGATTCCAGAGGTTTGGGAGAGGGGATAAAAACCAGATTCCAAAGGATTAAAATCAGATTCCAAAGGTTTGGGAGAGGGGATAAAAAACAGATTCCAAAGGATAAAAACCAGATTCCAAAGGTTTGGGAGAGGGGATAAATCTGGAATTTTAAAGGTTTTGGAGAAGGGATAAACCCAGAATCCCAAAGGTTTGGGAATAGGGATAAAAATCAGATTCCAAAGGTTTTGGGAGAGGAGATAAAAATCAAATTCCAAAGGTTTGGGAATAGGGATAAAAACTGGATTCCAAAGGTTTGGGAGAGGAGATAAAAATCAAATTCCAAAGGTTTGGGAATAGGGATAAAAACTGGATTCCAAAGGATAAAACCCAGATTCCAATGGTTTGGGAGAGGGGATAAAAAAGAGACTCCAAAGGTTTGGGAATAGGAAAAAAACAGATTCCGACACTCTGGGAATAGGGATAAAAAACAGATTCCAAAGGTTTGGTAGAGGGGATAAAAATCAGATTCCAAAGGTTTGGGAATAGGGATAAAAACTGGATTCCAAAGGATAAAAAACAGATTCCAAAGGTTTGGGAATAGGGATAAAAAACAGATTCCAAAGGATAAAAACCAGATTCCAAAGGTTTGGGAATAGGGATAAGAACAGACTCCAAAGGTTTGGGAGAGGGGATAAATCCGGAATTTTAAAGGTTTTGGAGAAGGGATAAACCCAGAATCCCAAAGGTTTGGGAATAGGGATAAAAATCAGATTCCAAAGGTTTGGGAATAGGGATAAAAAACAGACTCCAAAGGTTTGGGAGAGGGGATAGACCTGGAATTCCAAAGCTCTGGGAGAAGGGATAAAAAAATCCCAGGAAAAGCCAGGAATAAAACCCAATAAAGAGGTACTCATAAAGCTATAAAACCCAGAATGAACCACAGAAAAAACAGGAAGAAACGCCAGGAAAAAGCAGGAATAAACCCCAAGAAAAACCAGGAATAAACCCCACGAAAAACCAGGAATAAATGCCAGGAAAAACCAGGAATAAACCCAGGAAAAGGGGCACTCTAAGAGCCTTAAAATCTGGAATAAACCCAGGAAAAAAACAGGAATAAAGTCCAGGAAAAAACTGGAATATAAACCAGGAATAAAACCAGGAAGAGGAGCACTCACAGAGCCATAAAAGCTGGAATAAACCCCAGGAAAAACCAGGGATAAACCCAGGAAAAGCCAGGAATAAAGCCCAGGGAAAAACAGAAATAAAACCAAGAAAAACCCAGAATAAATCCCAGGAAAAACCAGAAATAAAAGCAGAAAAAAAAAAAGGAATAAAAGCAGAAGAAAACAGGAATAAAAGCAGGAATAAACCCAGGAAAAAGGGCACTCACAGAGCCAGCGGTCGGACACCACCCGGATGAAATACTGGGGGGGCAGGGGCTCGAAGACAGGCACAAAAAATGTCACCAGGTGCTCATCCTGGGCATATTTGGCCTTGAGCAGGAAATATTCGTGGTGCAGGATCACCTCGCTGTCCACGTCCTCCACCAGGATCCAGAAAGCCTCAGAGGAGCCGTGAACCTGGAAAAAAAAAAGGAGAAATTCTCAATTCCCCGTCCCCTCACAATTCTAAGTGTTCTGGCCCCAAAGTGGCTCCTTTTTGTCCCAGGATTGTGTTTTGCCACGTGGTTTTTTAAAACCAAACCCCAGATTTTCTGGTTTTGCACATTTTCCCTGATGATTTTCACAATCTTGCAACATAAATCCCGTTTTCACCCTCAATCAGGGCATTTTCCCCTCATGATTTTCACATCCCAGCCCCCAAATCCCCCCTTTTCCCTCACGATTTCCAGCCCACCCCATAAATCCCATTTTTTCCCCCAAAAAGGGAATTTTCCCTCATGATTTCCACCCTCACCTCCAGAATTCCCCATTTTTCCGCATGATTTTCACAATCCAGCCCTAAATTTCCCCCTTTTTCCCTCAATCAGGGCATTTTCCCCACATAATTTCCACATCCCAGCCACAGAATTCCCCATTTTCCCTCACAATTTCCACACCTCACCCGCAAAATCCCCCATTTTCCCTCATGATTTTCACAATTAGGCCCCAAAATCCCCCCTTTTTCCTCAAATCAGGGCGTTTTCCCCTCATGATTTTCAAAATCCAGCCCCATAAATCCCATTTTCGCCTCCAAGCAGGAAATTTTCCCTCACAATTTCCACTCCCCCACCCCCAGAATTCCCCGTTTTCCCTCACAATTTCCACAACCCAGCCCCATAAATCCCCTTTTTCCCACCCAATGAGGGCATTTTCCCCTCATAATTTCCACACCCCAGGCCCAGAATCCCCCATTTTCCTTCACATTTTCCACCCTTCATTCCCAAAATCCTCATTTTCCCTCACAAGTTCCACCCCCTCCTTCCAAAAATCCCCCATTTTCCCTCATGATTTCCACACCCCAGGCCCAGAATTCCCCATTCCCCCTCACAATTTCCACCCCCTCATTCCAAAAATCCCCCATTTTCCCTCATGATTTCCACACTCCACTCCCAGAATTCCCCATTCCCCCTCATAATTTCCACACCCCACCCTCAAAATCCCCCATTTTCCCTCACAATTTCCACTCCAATTTCCATTTCCCTCCATTTCCCTCACATTTCCCTCCATTTCCCTCACAATTTCCATTCCAAAAATCCCCCATTTTCCCTCATGATTTCCACACCCCAGGCCCAGAATTCCCCATTTTCCCTCATGATTTCCACCCCCACATTTCAAAAAATCCCCCATTTCCCCTCACTATTTCCACCCCCCACCCCCAAATCCCCCATTTCCCCTCACAATTTCCACAATCCAGCCCCAAAATTCCCCCTTTTCCCCCCAATCAGGGCATTTTCCCCTCACAATTTCCACCCCCACTCCATTCCAAAAGTCCCCCATTTTCCCTCATGATTTCCACACCCCAGGCCCAGAATTCCACATTTTCCCCTCACGATTCCCACCCCAACATTTCAAAAAATCCCCCATTTTCCCTCATGATTTCCACCCTCCATTCCCAAAATCCCCATTTCTGCTCACAGTTTCCACCCCCTCATTCCAAAATCCCCCATTTCCCCTCACTATTTCTACCCCTACCCCCAAAATCCCCCATTTTCCCTCACAATTTCCACAATCCACCCCCAAAATATCCCCTTTTCCCCCCCAATCATTTTCCCCTCATAATTTCCACACCCCAAGCCCAGAATTCCCCATTTTCCTTCACATTTTCCACCCTCCATTCCCAAAATTCCCCATTCCCCCTCACAATTTCCACCCCCACCCCATTCCAAAAATCCCCCTTTTTCCCTCATGATTTCCACACCCCAGGCCCAGAATTCCCCATTCCCCCTCACAATTTCCACCTTAACCCCAAAATCCCCCATTTCCCCTCACAATTTCCACCCCCCACCCCCAAATCCCCCGTTTCCCCTCACAATTTCCACAATCCAGCCCCAAAATTCCCCCTTTTCCCCCCAATCAGGGCATTTTCCCCTTATGGTTTCCACAGCCCAGTCCCAGAATTCCCCATTTTCCCTCACAATTTTCAACCCCCACCCCCAAAATCCCCCATTTCCCCTCACAATTTCTATCCCCTCATTCCAACCCCCCCCCCCATTTTCCCTCATGATTTCCACACCCCAGGCTCAGAATTCCCCTTTTCCCCTCAATTTCCACACCCCAGGCCCAGAATTCCCCATTCCCCCTCACAATTTCCACCCCCCACCCCAAAATCCCCCGTTTCCCCCTCACAAATTCCACTCCCCACCCCCAAATCCCCCATTTCCCCTCACAATTTCTATCCCCTCATTCCAAACCCCCCATTTTCCCTCATGATTTCCACACCCCAGGCCCAGAATTCCCCATTTTCCCTCATGATTTCCACCCCCCACCCCAAAATCCCCCATTTCCCCTCACGATTTCCACCCTAACCCCAAAATCCCCCCGTTTCACCTCACAAATTCCACTCCCCACCCCAAAATCCCCCATTTCCCCTCACGATTTCCACCCTAACCCCAAAATCCCCCATTTCCCCTCACTCTTTCCACAATCCCAAATTTCCCACCTTCTCGTCCCACTGGAAGTCGGGCGCGATGGTGAGCTCCACCTTGAGCGTGGAGCGCGTGATGGGCTGCAGGTGCACGGACAGCTCCAGCTTGGGGAACAGGTGCACGTATTTATGGATGGTTTTCCCCATTTTCGGCATCCGGATCAGCTCTCCTGCGAGGGGAGCGGGAAAAAAAACATAAGGGATGGGGACAGGGAGGATCCCAAAAAGAGCGGGATTCGGAGGGGGAGGCCTCTGCTCCAGACACTCTGAGAAATTTCTGGAGGAATTATCGCATCTCTGAAGGGAAATCCCCAATTTCTGGAGAAATTCCCCCAATTTCTGAGGGAAAATCCCCAATTTCTAAGGGAAATTCCTGGAGAAATTCCCCCAGTTCTGAGGGGAAATCTCCCATTTCTGAGGGAAAATCCTGGAGAAAATCCCCAATTTCTGAGGGGAAATCTCCCATTTCTGAGGGAAAATCCCCCAATTTCTGAGGGAAAATCCCCAATTTCTACAGGAAATTCCTGGAGAAATTCCCCCAGTTCTGAGTGAAATTCCTCAATTTCTGAGGGAAAATTCCCCATTTCTGAGGGAAAATCCTGGAGAAATTACCCCATTCCTGAGGGGAAATCCCCAATATCTGAGGGAAAATTCCTGGAGAAATTCCCTCATTTCTGAGGGAAAATTCCCCATTTCTGAGGGAAAATCCCCAAAATCTGAGTGAAATTCCTGGAGAAATTCTCCCATTTCTGAGTGAAATTTCCCAATTTCTTAGGGGAAATCCTGGAGAAATTCTCCCATTTCTGAGGGAAATTCCCTCATTTCTGAGGGAAAATTTCCCAACTTCTGAGGGGAAATCCTGGAGAAATTCCCCCATTTCTGAGGGAAATTCCCCCATTTCTAAGAGAAAATCCCGAATATCTGAGTGAAATTCCTGGAGAAATTCTCCCATTTCTGAGGGAAAATCCTGGAGAAATTCTCCACCCTCAAAACAAAGAATTTTTTCGCGAAGTATCATCTAGACCAGGATTTGGGGGATTTTAGCCTGAATTTAGGGGATTTTACTCTGGATTCGGTGGGTTTTATCCTGAATTTAGGGGATTTTAGCACAAATTCAGGAGATTTTAACATGGATTTGGGGGATTTTAGCCTGAATTCAGGGGATTCTCTCATGCCATAATCTCAAACCCCTCCCCAGCCTGGATTTTGGGGATTTGAGCACAAATTTAGGGGATTTTCATCCAAATTCTGGGGATTTTCACCCAAATTTTGGGGATTATTTTAGCCTGAATTTTGGGGATTATTTTAGCCTGAATTTAGGGGATTTTAACCTGGATTTGGGGGGTTTTAGCCTGAATTTAGGGGATTTTAACCTGGATTTAAGGGATTTTAGCCCAAATTCTGGGGATTTTAGCCCGAACTCAGGGGATTCTCCCGTTCCACAATCCCAAACCCCTCCCCAGCCTGGATTTGGGCGATTTCTCCCCGTTTCGGCACCGATCTCGTTGTGGTTGAGGTCGTAGAGGCGCTCGAAGGGGAAGTTCTTCTTCTCGATCTTCTTCACCACCTCCTCGGGCAGCTTCTTGAACTGGCGCAGGGGACACATGGACTGCCACCTGCGGGGACAAGGCAGGGGGCTCAGGGGACACCGGGAACTGCGGGGATTCCGGGGAATTCTGCGGGGAATTCCGCGGGGCCGGGGCTCACATGCGCTTGTCGATCATCTTGCAGAGGTTGAGCGTCTTGTCGGTGAGCTGGGCCCAGCCGCGGTTCAGGACGATCTCGAAGATGGCTCTCATCAGCCTCCCGGCCGACTGCGCGACACGGAAGGGTTTTGGGGGCGCGTCCGGGACATTCCCAAATTCCCATCCCACCCCGCGTGCCAGCCTGGAGGGGTTTGGGGTGGGAATGACCCAAAATCCCAAGCGGTGTCACCACAACTGGTGGTTGGCCTTGGACACTTCCAGGGATCCCAGGTCCTTTGGGAATTCCATCCCAGACCCTCAAAGGGGAAAATCCCTTCCCAAAATCCCGCCTAGATCTCCACATGGAACCATGGAATGCTTTGGGTTGGAAGGAACCTTAAAGCTCATCTGGTCCCACCATGGGTCCCACACTTTCCACTGTCCCAGGTGGCTCCAACCTGATCTTGGACAATTCCAGGGATTCTAGGTCCTTTGGGAATTCCATCCCAGCCCCTCTCCCAATATTTCTTCCCAAAATCCCACCTAGATCTCCACATGGAACCATGGAATGCTTTGGCTTTGAAGGAACACCAAGGTTCTCCCAGTGCCACCACGGGTCCCAGACCTTCCACTGTCCCAGGTGGCTCCAACTTGATCTTGAACAATTCCTGGGATCCCAGGTCCTTTGGGAATTCCATCCCAGCCCCGCAAAGGGAAAAATCCCTTCCCAAAATCCCACCTAGATCTCCACATGGAACCATGGAATGCTTTGGTTTTGAGGGAACCTTAAAGCTCATCTGGTCCCACCATGGGTCCCACACTTTCCACTGTCCCAGGTGGCTCCAACCTGATCTTGGACAATTCCAAGGATTCTAGGTCCTTTGGGAACTCCATCCCAGCCCCTCTCCCAATATTTCTTCCCAAAATCCCACCTAAATCTCCACATGGAACCATGGAATGCTTTGGCTTTGAAGGAACACCAAGGTTCTCCCAGTGCCACCACAGGTCCCAGACCTTCCACTGTCCCAGGTGGCTCCAACCTGATCTTGGACACTTCCAGGGATCCCAGGTCCTTTGGGAATTCCATTCCAGCCCCTCTCCCAATATTTCTTCCCAAAATCCCACCTGAATCTCCACATGGAACCATGGAATGCTCTGGGTTTGAAGGAACACCAAGGTTCTCCCAGTGCCACCACGGGTCCCAGATTTTCCACTGTCCCAGGTGGCTCCAACCTGATCTTGGACACTTCCAGGGATCCCAGGTCCTTTGGGAATTCCATCCCAGCCCCTCAAAGGGAAAAATCCCTTCCCAAAATCCCACCTAGATCTCCACATGGAACCATGGAATGCTTTGGGTTGGAAGGAACCTTAAAGCTCATTCAGTCCCACCGTGGGTCCCACACTTTCCACTGTCCCAAGTGGCTCCAACCTGATCTTGGACAAT